>NC_034179.2:82017328-82234828 GCF_002021735.2 Oncorhynchus kisutch | reverse complement strand
TCCACCAAAACATTCCAGTGGGGCCTGGGAAAGCAGAAGAGCAGAGGGATGGCCTTTTCCCTTCGTGCCTGTAGTGAGGAAAAGCTGCCCTTTGTTTTTTCAGTGTGTTAACACTGTTTTTGTCCATTCACACAAGTCAATAAGTTATACAATTGTGTATTGCATTGAATGTCCTATTCTGATGTTTGAGTGTGAGCATGTTTCAAGTTTCTAGTTGTATTAGTCAGACAGTATGTACAGGATACACATGTACACTGTCTAACAAAATGCTGACTTGCAGGTTCCTTCTGGACAATGCAACAATAAATAATAATAGATAAGAATACAAACATAAAGTAAATGGCTCAGTAGAATAGAATACATGTTTTAGCATAAGTATAATACAGGAAGGCACCATTTATATTCCAATATTTATACATGTGTCTCCTTCCCCAGGAGCCTGGGCTGCACAGTGGTGGAGATGCTGACAGAGAAGCCTCCCTGGGCCGAATACGAGGCCATGGCAGCCATCTTTAAGATCGCCACCCAGCCCACCAAACCCCTGCTGCCCTCACACACCTCGGACCACACCCGCGACTTCATCCACCGCATCTTTGTGGAGGCCAAGCACCGGCCCAGTGCTGAGGAGCTGCTCAGACACCCCTTCTCCCAGATCCTCTGCTGAGGGGAAGTACTAGTACACTCTCTCTGTCTCAACCGCTCCTCGGGACTCAAGGCCTACAGCTGACATCTAGACTCTAGACTTGGAATTTGGAACATGGCCCTTTCCATCCTAGAGCTCTCTCCCCAAACCAGACTCACCACCAGTCACACTCATTCCTTAACCCACAAATACACATGATCCATTATGATGGATAATAGCACAGTGCCATTATTCCAAGCTGTTAACTACAATTATCAAATTCACCTCTAACTTCTCCCACTAGGGGGAGCTATATGACTGATCGGTGTTCAGCTGTCTGCTGTGGAGAACTGGACCCACCAACTCCATACGAACTGTATCTATTCAGCTATCACCTTGTTGGTCTGTGAGAGGATCACACACACACACACACACACACACACACACACACACACACACACACACACACACACACACACACACACACACACACACACACACACACACACACACACAGACACTCCAAACACATCAAATCTATTATATGTGGCTCAAGATGGGATTTGATCAAGCACAGCCACCGAATGTGCCTTTCAAATATGCCAAAGTGTCCCCTCCTAAGTTTACATTCTCTAGATGGGCTGTTAGATGAGACCCCTGAGGTAATGAACTGTTCATATGGGACTTACAGTAAGCTTGAGCAGAGCAGTGTCTGGTCTACTTAGGCCAAGACAGCAGACCCACAGCCACAGCTCAGTGCTTCAACATGGTAACTGATGAAACCAACAGATGCACCACTCAGTGTTATAGAGATGGGATGGATTTAATTTTTCACTTTCTCCTCTGATCCGTCTCTGATAATTTTTGTATTTTTGAGAAAGTGCCTCTTGATGCTCTTTTGAAGACTCACAGTCCCTGATGGAAGCCCATGCTGATCTGTCCTGTCCTCACCATACTTAAAAAAAAAAAAAAGGCAGGCAAGTCAGTTAAGAACACATTCTTATTTTCAATGACGGCCTAGGAACAGTGGGTTAACTGCCTGTTCAGGGGCAGAACGACAGATTTGTACCTTGTCAGCTCAGGGATTGAACTCGCAAGCTTCCGGTTACTAGTCCAACGCTCTAACCACTGGGCTACGCTGCCGCCCCAGACAACATACAACATGGAACCAGAGACATCAGTGTTTTTGTGTTGTCATTATGACCTTCACAGTAGACCATTGTGATGACTGTGCCTTATACTCCAACTCTCCACTGCAGCCCCTCAGTATCACAGCCCAGGGTTTTCTGAGTGTACCAAAAATGACCGATTTCATTCATGAAGGGGTTGGTTTCCAGTTTGGTTGGAGGATATGCTAACTACACAATATTACAAATGATATTGTACTTTGTGATTTAAAGAGAGATTTTATTTTAGTCTTAGACAAATACAATCCTAATACCTTGATTTGAAAGTGAGTTGCCATTCGGTTTACCAGCTTTCTAGGTATCTAGGAAAACGCTACGTCAAACAGTGGAACTCTGCCATTTAGGATTAATTTGAGTCAGATGCACTTTTATGTCAAATTAATGTTGTTGGTTATTGTTCGCCTTACGAAATTAACTCTTTTTTAAAAACTTTAAATATTCAATTTCTTCACTTTTATTTAAATCCCTATGTTCATCCATTCCTGAATTTTTATATTCAAATATATATATGTATAAATATATTTTTTATATAATGACTCTAGACAATTTGAAATCTAATGAGGATGCATTTAGACCTATGAGATAAATGTTGCCGTTCGAAATGATAAATTGTTAAAGCAGCTGGTTTTGCAGAAATGACAACATTGGGGTTTATTAGTGAAACACTTTGGGTGGAAAACGACCTCTGGCTATCTTACCTGGTCTCTGCTCCAAAACAAGAAACATATCCACATTCCTAGCTCCAGTATAATATATTATGTCTAATGGTCCATGCTTTATTAAATGGCAACACTGTTCCATTGGACCCTTCCAGTTGGACTGCCCTGTCAAACCTCTCACAGTTTCACTACTTCTTTAACAAGGCCACCGCCTAGGATTTTAAGGCTGCTGAAGTTCCTCCATATTTCTCCTTGCTGGCGTGATGTGTGGGAAATAGAGGGGAAGTATGTGAAATGAGTTGTGTCTCACCAGAATAACCTTCTCTTCGTGTCATTCTTGCAGAGCAGAGGGGCTGAATGTGTGTGTTAGTTAGACTGAGCTGAGCAGGGCAGGGATGGAGGAGTTCTGATCAGGTAGATGCCAGAGACCGGGGTTCCACCCAACATGACGACTTTGTTTAGCTCAGGGTTCGAGAGACCGACCGGTGCCCAATGTCTGGGGCCCTCCACACTGAGCAAAGGGCTTTCTACAATTACCTTTTTTAGTTTTATTTTCCATTTATTTCCATTTATTTCAGTGTTACTGGCTCCAGTGTTACTGGCTCCAGTGTTACTGGCTCCAGTGTTACTGGCTCCAGTGTTGCTGGCTCCAGTGTTACTGGCTCCAGTGTTACTGGCTCCAGTGTTACTGGCTCCAGTGTTACTGGCTCCAGTGTTACTGGCTCCAGTGTTACTGGCTCCAGTGTTACTGGCTCCAGTGTTACTGGCTCTAAACTACTTTCATAAGTGAATCAAATGGATATCATGTGGCTGCTAGATGTTAAAGAAGGCAGCTAAGAATCAGTTCAGTATTAGAAATGGTCCTGTTATATACAAAGAGCCAAAACAAATGTTAACAGAAGAACCCTGGGGTAAGCAAATGAAACGGAAACGTTTAGATATATACATGTATGTAAATGTATAAATGAGTATGTTTAATGACAGGGGACTTGCAGTGCAAAGTCACTCCAGTTTATCAAATGTATTTACGTAGAAAAAGGAACAGTATGTTAAATGACATTGTTTTTCTATATCTTTAAGTGCCTAATTTCAAAAACAAATAAATGTTCTTTGTCTCTGGTCCAATATTCTGACCTGCTTACTTGTTTGTTTGCGTAATGTTTGGTGTACGTTCCAGTCATGTACACCGCTCTGATGGAGGTGTGTTTGGCATTGCAGAAGATGTTTTTGGGCCAGTGGCTCTGGGAGACACTGGCTAGTCTGTCCATGTGTGTCTTCATTATCTTTGAGCAGCCAGCAGGTTGGAAAGTCAGACTGGCCCAGTCCAGTAAATAAAAGAACATCTCACTGAATAGAGCTCATTGTTGGGAGAAAGAAGCAACCCGACTGATGCTTGCTCCATCTCTTTCTCCCTCCCTTTAAGACAGAAGAGGAGGCGGAGAGAGCTCTGTTAATCTGTGTGGCCATGGGACAGAGGAAAGCTTGGACCCAACAAAGGTTCCTTTTCTTAGTTACTGTGACAAGGGGATGGATGCAGATAATACTTTATTGCTTTGTTTTCTGGTGATGCACTTTCTCTGTGTGTGTTTTAGCATGCTGCTTGTTCCATTTTCTTCCTGTGGATCTGACCCATGGCCCCTGACTACCAGGATCTGATAGCAGTTACATAACCTTCCCCTACACCTGCAATGCACCGCTCCATGTGGCCTGCAGGTCTGTTGATGTGGTTAATGGCAGTGTTATTGTGATCAGTGGTAATATTCTTGTAGTTAGTGGTCGTGTTATTGTGATCAGTGGTAGTGTTATTGTGGTCAGTGGTAATATTCTTGTAGTTAGTGGTCGTGTTATTGTGATCAGTGGTAGTGTTATTGTGGTCAGTGGTAGTGTTATTGTGGTCAGTGGTAGTGTTATTGTGGTCAGTATGTGATTGTGGTCAGTGGTAGTGTTATTGTGGTCAGTGGTAGTGTTATTGTAGTCAGTATGTTATTGTAGTCAGTATGTTATTGTGGTCAGTGGTAGTGTTTTTGTGATCAGTGATAGTGTTATTGTGATCTGTGGTAGTGTTATTGTGGTCAGTGGTAGTGTTATTGTGGTCATTGGTAGTGTTATTGTGGTCAGTGAGTTATTGTAGTCAGTATGTGATTGTGGTCAGTGGTATTGTTTCGAAGGTTGTGTGCTATGTGTCTGGGTCTGTTTGTTATGCAGTTCTGTTTGTTAGGTATGTCTCTGGGCTGCTGCGGCCCAGCATTAGTGCTGACAGGCAGACTGCTGGACAGAGGCTAAACTGGCTCCCCAGGCTTTGTGACCACACTCAGTTTGGATCCAGTGGTGCTGAGTCATAGTCAGTGATTCAGCCTGCCTGTCTGCTCCAGTTAAACACACACACACACACACACACACACACACACACACACACACACACACACACACACACACACACACACACACACACACACACACACACACACACACACACACACACACACACAGGGGGCACCAGTGGGGACTGGACCTATGCAGCCACATGTCAGACTGCTGGACAGAGGCTAAACTGGCTCCCCAGGCTTTGTGACCACACTCAGTTTGGATCCAGTGGTGCTGAGTCATAGTCAGTGATTCAGCCTGCCTGTCTGCTCCAGTTAAACACACACACACACACACACACACACACACACACACACACACACACACACACACACACACACACACACACACACACACACACACACACACACACACACACACACACACACAGGGGGCACCAGTGGGGACTGGACCTATGCAGCCACATCTGGCATATTACAATTTCACAACTGCACCTTCCACCTCTAACAACTACATACTACGTCCCATCATACCTGAGAGGACCTGTGCTAATGCTAGCATGCACATCAGTGATACTGCACATCAGTGATACTGTACATCAGTGATAATGCACATCAGTGATAATGCACATCAGTGATACTGTACACCAGTGATAATGCACATCAGTGATACTGTACATCAGTGATTAGTACACTGCATGCTGTGTGTGGGCATAGTATGTGTGTGTGAGTTGAGGTGATACCCATGGGCCACTGGGACCCCCATTCCCCGGGCTCTGCTGTTATCAATGGGCTCTTTGTTGGCAGAGAGGATGGGGTCCCGGGTCCCTGAGCTCCATGTGAGGCCTAAGATTAAGTAATGTGACGGGGGGATTTATACGTGATTGAGCTGACTGGGGGCCCATATCATTGAGTTGATGTGGCGCACTTAATCTAGTTGAGAAGGAGGGGCTGCTGTGTGAGTTTTGTTGTGGGTGGGGGATGAGGTGTATCCAGCTGAATGGTCAGAATTTGGGGTGTGCTCATTTGCATAGAAAGGAGGCTGGGGATGCAAGGGGGTCTGAGGTAGGGTAGTTCCCATAGGAGAGAGTGGAAAGGGGTTTAAACCGGCAGTAACAGAAAGGGTTCAAAAGGCCTGAATGGTGAGGTGGGGGGAGCCGTGTGCAGGCAAACAGAGCTGGCCGTCCCTGTGGTTCTGGAGGGAGATCAGTCTGGAGGAACAGCATTAAGATTCTGCTCAACACCCAGGCAAGGCGCCTTTTCTTCTGCTCCTTGCAAATGAGATGGGCTCCTCCTCATGTTGCCCCACAGGAATCAGATGTTTTGTTGGCCTTCCACTGGCTCTGAGAGGAGAGAGGGGGACACCCTCTTTCACTCTGACCAATCTCTCTCTATCTTTCTCTCTCTCCTTCTCCATTGTCTCTTTCCATCTTTCTCTCTTTCTGAATGTTTCTCCTCTGACAGATATTGCCTAAGTGACCAGATCTGAGGCAACCACAGTGACTGTCTCAGAAATCCAGGGGGCGATACAGTTAGTGTCACCTTAATGATGAGACCACGTTATTAATCCTGCTAGATGGAAGCTTTTAAAACAACACATCCAGCCAGACTTACAGTGGACCCACTCAGTTAACCTCTATCAACAGGGACCAATTGGAATTCAAGTCACTCTGTTGTTTTCTGTATTTACAGTCTTCCAGTCTCACTGGTTCCCACTGGCTACACATTTCTTTTAACAGAGTGTTTTGGTAACAAAGAGTGTTTCTATGGTCTGCGGTGTGGGTTTTACTACCTGTTGCAGGGCCAGAGTTGGTTGGAGGGGAGAGGGAGAACAGAGGCGAGCAGGATGGAAAAGGCCCTAGGATCTTGCTGGTATAGTAGCTTGAGAGATCATAGACCTGGTTGAGCATGTTAGGATCATATCTGGGCAGCATGACTGTATAATAGCTGTGGATGTTTATATAAGGCTTCATCCCATCCCAGAGTCACATCCTATTAGATGAGAGTCAGCAAGAGTTTAACATGTTTTGAAGTAACTGGCCCTGGGGTTGCCATGACAATGGATGGAAATTGATTCGTAACGGACTGGCTGCTGGTTTGTCGGGTTCAGACTAGGTTTTACGTCCCATCACCCCATTCTCCAACCATCCATCTGCTGGAGTCCTGTGACAGTTTCAACTATCTAATAACTCACAGACTGCCTCACCCTCAGATAGCCTAGCGGTTAAGAGCATTGGGCTAGTAACTGAAAGGTTGCTGGTTTGAATCCCTGAGCCAGCAAGGTTGAAAAATGTGTTGTTCTGCCCTTGAGAAAGGTAATTCATTACCAACAACTACTCTTGGGTGCTGATGACATCAATTAAAGGCTCTGCTTGGATTCAGAGGATTTAGGTTAAATGTGGAAGATGCATTCAGCTGACCAGGTGTTCTCCTTTATAGTAACCTAATACTTACTTTGGCATACATATTGTTGTTTGGATAGGTACCCAGAACTCGTTGGGCTTTTTGACCATGCCCAACACAGACTTCTTTCTCCAGGTCCAATTGCCCTCTTTTCAGGCTAAGCAGTCATTAACTCTGATTGAATGAGCTGCCATCACTTACAACAGGGCTTTATGAGATGTGACTTGAGGAAGAGGGAGTGGTCTTATTGTTGCTAAGAGGCTGCAATCCAACTGGCTGCCTCTGGTCTTACTGGCCCATCCTCTGACCCATAGCTTCCTCTGTAGTTGATCACAGTTAATAATGGTAGTGATACTGATGGATTAATAATGTGTGTGTGTTATGTTGCCATGCTCCTGTGTGTGGCTGTTTGTCCGTCCAAAGAGAAGCCCTCCAACCCACTGATAGATGTGGCCTATAGGTCTTATGTATCCATCTGTAGCCTGTCAGTGACATCATGGTCAGAAACTCCAGGGGGGGCAAAGAGGTGGAGATGTATAGCTGCTACTGTTCAGCCCTGTGGCCCCAAAGCTTCTCCAATCGGCTAGCACACTGTAATGGTGTCACTTGTTGACTGTTTAGTACACTGGCATTTATTATGTATCCATGACTACAAGGACAATGATTATAATTTTTCTCCCAGTATGATTTTCACATACTGATATGCAGGTCAGCTGTTGAATAAGAGTTAATCTAATAATGCCATTTAGCTATTATAATGTTATTTTGTTTCTACTCCCCTCTGTTTGCTCTCCTACTATCCTACTATCTCACAATAGTTTGGATATACTGTGGTCAATGTAGATATTCAATAATTGATTAACTGTTCTTGACTTCTATTTGATGTACCTAGATAAGACATGTAATCGTACTCATTCCCATTTTGACTCAGACAAGGAGAAGACTAAAGAGGAGCAGAGGAACAGGGATGGGGTGTGAGACGCTCCTAGACGGTGCTGCTGTCACACACAGAGTGGCGCGAGCCAATCAGAGTAGTACCAATAAATCTGGAGGGCTTAGTGGGATATTTTGGACGCCAAGCGAGACAGAGTGCCACACAAGAACACAGCTACTATCTGACCCTCTCTCTGTCCCCTTTTTCTCTGTCCCTCTCTTTTTCTGACCCTATTAGTCACCAACTAACAGGGATGGAGGAAAAGAGATCTCATTCCTTCACCTCCCTGCTTCTTTTCTTCCCTTTCAATCACACTCTGTCCCCATCTGTGTCTGTGTGACTGAGCATGTGTGTGAGGCAGCTTTGATTTGGTAGCCAAGCTCTGTTGCACCAAATCCTATTCAAACAAGGACGAGAGAGAGAGGGAGAGAGAGAAAGGCCAGGAGACATTTGTAGCTGAGTGGACGAGCACAAACAATCCCTGGCACACAGCTTTTGAGTGTCACATAAACCACCCTCCTCCCTCTCTCTCTCTCTCTCTCTCGCTCTCTCTCTCTCTCTCTGTCTCTCTCTCTCTCTCTCTCTCTCTCTCTCTCTCTCTCTCTCTCACTCTTTCTTTCTGTCTGTCCCTCTCTCTGTCCTATTCAGTGACCGGCCCGGCCCGGCCCTTTCGCCCCTCCCTGTGTACTCTCTCTCAGGATGGGGGATGTCTATCCCTATAAAAGGCATGTGTGTGCCCTGACAGGATTTTATTCCAGCTATGGAGAGTCAGAGAGTCCTGTCATCTTACAGGAAGCGTTTCGGGCCCCAGGGGGCCGGCAGCGTGGGTGGGGGCGTGCGGCTCAGCAGTCTCTCCTCCAGCCGCTTCTCCCTCCATGGGAGTCCCCGCCACATGACCCACTCCAGCACCATTTCCCGTCTCTCCCTGGGGTCGGCTGGAGGGGCCCTGCTCCTGGGGACCCCTGGGAACCGGCTGGACTTCTCGGCTGACTCACTCCTCAAGGCCCAGTACCGGGAGACGCGCACCAACGAGAAGGTGGAGATGATGGGTCTGAACGACCGCTTCGCCAGCTTTATAGAGAAAGTGCGCTTCCTGGAGCAGCAGAACACGGTGCTGGTGACGGAGCTGACCCAACTGAGGGGGAAGGAGCCCAGCCGTCTGGGAGACATCTTCCAGGAGGAGCTGAGGGAGCTGCGCAGGCAGGTGGACGGACTCAGCGCTGGGAAGGCCCGGCTGGAGATAGAGAGGGACAACATGGCTGCTGACGTGGCCACGCTCAAACAGAGGTGAGAATGAGGTAGTCTCATTTCCATCAATACAATTTGTCACTGATCAGTGTACTTTGTTTTAGTATTTTGGAGTTCCAATTGATATTGTGGAGTTCTAATTGCTTCAGCAGTCTGTCCACTTAAAAGTTTATTCAGATTTATGTGTATTGGTCAATATGTTAATTTTGAATTGGAATCTTTGCTACAGTCTAAAACCAACAAGTGGATAGTTGCCATAACACAATTCAGAATAACTGGATATCGTGTTACATGATAAAATTGCTCAGTAGATGCTTTGGCTTGTTAGTTATTGAAAACACTGTGCTCTGAGAAGGCGTTACTCAATGGGTGTCCCTCTTTCTAAACTTGATCCTGACCAGACCCCTACAATAGAGCTGATTTCCACAAAGAGACCAGGGAGCCAGGCAGATGTTCTGTTGTTGCCTGATCCCCCTTAACACTCATTGGTCAAATTCATACTTCTTAGTTATGTTTATTGGTTTATTGCTTAAGTGGCATAGTTTATAGTTATGAGGTTATGGCTTATGTTTTCACAGGGTGCTTTTCTGTTGTTGCCAAGGACAAAGGGAACATCTAAGTTTGTATTGGTTTCTGAGCCTGTGTATACTATGGATCACAGACGTGTGTGTGTGTGTGTGTGAGTGTCACTGCTCTCTGATTACAGATCTTTGCTTTGGTGCAGTATGTGGTATATTTTCACAACACTTAGTACAGAACTCAAACCACATCATCAGAAAGGCAGTCATTTCTCAACTCAATTGAGTAAGTACAACATCAAATCATACATTCACTTTTTGACCAAACTTAATTAGTGTTTCATCTGGAAATACATGTTTCACATTCACAATGCAATACATGTTTCACATTCACAATGCAATACATGTTTCACATTCACAATGCAATACATGTTTCACATTCACAATGCAATACATGTTTCACATTCACAATGCAATACATGTTTCACATTCACAATGCAATACATGTTTCACATTCACAATGCAATACATGTTTCACATTCACAATGCAATACATGTTTCACATTCACAATGCAATACATGTTTCACATTCACAATGCAATACATGTTTCACATTCACAATGCAATACATGTTTGTTTAAAGTAATTGCTTTTCACAATGCAATGTTCACTTTACTTTTGCTATGATTGTCTTCTCGTTTTTTAAAATACATTTTACTATTAATTGAATTTTTTTGATTTTATTAGGCAAGTCAGTTAAGAACAAATTCTTATTTTCAATGACGGCCTAGGAACAGTGGGTTAACTGCCTGTTCAGGGGCAGGATGACAGATTTGTACCTTGTCAGCTCAGGGATTTGAACTTGCAACCTTCCGGTTACTAGCCCAACACTCTAACGACTAGGCTACCCTGCCGCCCCATTAACCGACTGCTCTTAATTGATAATCACTTAAATTGTTTGGTAAACCTATAGATTTTAGATTTTTTTTTCTACTACAGTTTTAAAGAACTAAATAGTGAAAAAGTATGTTTACTTTTTATAAAAGTATGTTTATAAAGTATAAATATATACGTACTATAATGTACAACTATAATGTACAATTATGATGATGAAGCATTTCGCTGCACAAATAAAATAAAATTGTATTTGTCACTTCTTAAACAAAAGGTGTAGATTAACAGCTTACTTACGGTCCCTTCCCTACAATGCAGAGAGAAAGAGAAAAATGACACAAACCAGTACTAGTGCACCTGCGATAACATCTGCAAATCTGCACGCAACCAATACACTTTGATTTGGCTATTAGGATTTTACTGCAAAACATTTAGAATCTGATATTGACAAGATCAGAGATGTTCTCTGTCATACAATTGAAAACAGCGGTAACTACACATTTGGTCAAATTGAGTTAAGACTGAAATCAGGCTTTGTAGTCTCCTGGTTCAATTATCTTCCGTTTTCAAAGAAAATTATGTTTCAAATGTGCAGTAACTACAATATCCACGTAAGAACCAACGCAAACAGCAGTAAGTGAAGTTACTAAGTGAAGTTCCTGCAGTTTGCCTTGGTATTCTATTGGGCTCTGAGTTCAGGCCATCCCGATCATGACATACCCTCACACACACCATGAGACAGTCAAAAGGTTGGATAAACACATTTAGATTGTAGATACTGTACTTTTCTTTTGCATTACCCATATAGTTGTTTGTCATACAAAGGCAGAGTGCAGTATCAGCATTTTAGGGGTCATAGGTCAGTGCATTATCCACCTACAACGTATTTGGCTGGAGAGTAAAAAAATACTTTAAAGACATTTTTCTCAGATTCACTGTTTGCATGGACTGCTCTTTGCCTTTGTATGGCATTTCAGGTGGCTGCCCCCTGCCCTTGGCATTTGTAAAACTTCTGTAGCAATATGGAGTGGGAAAGCGGCAGTGCATTTGGACAATTAATAGACACTGCAGTAAATAACATTTTAAAAACCATCTGTCTCGTCCAGGCCCGGAGTCTTATACTTAGTATCAATGGTTGCTTGGTGAAAGATGTCTCCAAACAAAATGAGTGCACAATAAAAGGTTTTGAATATAAATAACGTGTTAGTTTGGTACTAAGAGTTTTGAAAATTCACCACATACGTGTGAAACTAGCACCAAAGCTACTATAAAAACACATTAACACACATCTGCTTTTCACCTCTTAGAGCTCAGCATGAGTATCGATGGTGAAGGTTGACAAGGTTAGAGGTCAGTTCGTGTTTCCTGCTGGTTTCCCAACTCTACTCTCTTAACACCAATTCATCAGTCTCTGAAGAAATACAGATCTGAGTTTGAGCGTGTGTGAGCATGTGTGTTTCAGTGTGGGGCAGTTAGTGGCAGATGGAGTTTGGAAGTGTGTGTGTGCGTGCGTGTTCATGTGTGTGTGCTTGTTTGTGCATGTGTGTGTGTGTGTTTTGGCTCCATTCTGTATGCGTAAACCCCGCCTCCGTGGGAAAGGCTGATGACAGGCTGATGTATAGAAGTGAATGGCTAATGATGTGTAAGCTCTCCATTCAGCTGAGCTCAGCCCACCTACTGCCAACTCTGCTACTGCAGCATGGAAGACAAGTGGTACTCAAACAGTCCATATCATCAGTATATTCATGTCATTATGTATACAAGGATATCCATACACAGACACATTTAATCATATACTGATCATGGATGGAAAACATGATCATATATATTGGGCAATTGGTGGGATGATGACTGGGATTCATTGACTTTGTATCAATAGAGAATAGGTTGAAACTATGTTTTATCTGAGGTGCATGGATCCTCTTTGCGTGACCAATGAGTGGACTTAGTGTGCACCCTAACACTGCCTCTCCTTTTATCTGTCTGTTTTCTATTTTTCCTCACTCTCCCTTTCTCTTTCAATCAGACTGCAAGATGAGATGGTTCTTAGACAGGATGCAGAGAGCAACTTGAACGCCTTTAGACAGGTGAGGACATTTCTCTCATAATTTGTATAAATGTCACTATTATTGACCCTCTTTGCATGTGATCTTCACAGCCCGTGTTTTTATATGAGGAATATACAGGTCACATTGACCTAAGGATTCTCTGTGTGTAGGACGTGGATGAGGCGTCTCTGAACCGTGTCCAGTTGGAGAGGAAGATAGACGCGCTGCAGGATGAGATTGCCTTCCTCAAGAAGATCCACGAGGAGGTGAGCTTCAGCTTCCCCTCGTCTCTATGGCAATCTCTAGTCCTTACTGACCAACCTCTGTTTCTATCTCTGAAGTAAATTGTGAATATTGAGAGAATGAAAGAGGTGACCTTTAACCTGTAAGCCTGTGGTTGGTTCTCTATAGGAGCTGCGTGAGCTGCAGGAGCAGCTGATGGCCCAGCAGGTCCATGTGGATGTGGACGTGTCCAAGCCAGACCTGACCGCTGCTCTGAGGGACATCCGGGTCCAGTATGAGTCCGTGGCCTCCTCGAACATTCAGGAGACGGAGGAGTGGTACCGCTCCAAGGTCATATCAGAAAGCTTGGGCTATTGCATATACATGTACCTACATTACTGTACAGGCACAGGGAGACACACTACCATACAGATAAACATGCATACAGCCAGGTGTTGCACAATGCACACATTGACAACACACTATAAGATGCAAACCTTAAAAGTGTCCTGTCTCTCCTTTTGTTGTTATGCACAGTTTGCCGACTTGACCGACGCAGCTACTCGGAATGCAGACGCCTTGCGATTGGCCAAACAGGAGGGCAACGAGTACCGCCGGCAACTCCAGGCCATGACCTGTGATGTGGAGGCGCTCCGTGGAACAGTGAGTTGTCCAATCAGAGCAGAGTGTGCTGTATCAACAATGAGACATGAGAAGATCATGAGTTCCATGACTCCCCTCTCTAACTGAACCACCTCTACTCTTTCATCTCTTTCCAAACCTCTTCCCCCTTCCTTTCCTTCTCCCTCTCTTCCTCCTCTCCTGCAGAACGAGTCTCTGGAGCAGCAGCTGCGTGAGATGGAGGACCGTTTCTCCGTGGAGACGGCTGGTTACCAGGATATGGTGGGTCATCTGGAGGAGGAGATCCAGACTCTGAAGGAGGGGATGGCCAGACACCTGCAGGAGTACCAGGATCTGCTCAACGTCAAACTGGCCCTGGACATAGAGATCGCTACCTACAGGAAGCTGCTGGAGGGAGAGGAGAGCAGGTGAGGAGATAACGGTGGAGAGGGAGGAGGATGGTGGAAAGGAAGGAGGCTAGAAGTTAGGAAGAGAGGAGGGAGGAGGGAAGGAGAGAGAGGGTGTTGAAGGGAATAAAGTGGAACAAAATAATGTGGATATAATGAGCTGGGTCGGGAGGAGACAGTGTGATGAAGAAAGAAAAGACAATAGGTGGTGGCTGGTAGTTACTGATACACTCTCTTCCTCTTCCTCAGGATCACTGTTCCAATGCAGAGCTTCTCCAACCTGCAGTTCAGAGGTGAGTAAGGGTATCCTGACCCAGACATATTAGCGTAGTCTATCATGGCATTTAATAATTTACCTCAGCCATATGAATGATGTGCTGATGCATAAATCTCAAGTTAGGATTCGGCTCTGACTGGATTCATGGGCATCTGAAAGCTAAATGTCTCTCTCACCCTCTCCCTGAGTATAGAGACCAGTATGGACACTAAGTTCTCTCCAGAGGCCCATGTCAAGAGGAGCATCATAGTGCGGACTGTGGAGACTAGAGACGGGGAGGTATGTAGAACATCATAGATCATTGAATGAATCAATGGGGGATTTATTCCCGTATCAGATGTGTGAATGTACTTGCTTCCTGCTTAGCTCCTCCAGAGGGCAGCATGCTACATTGTATTATTCAAACATGCAATTTCATCATCACTTATTGACAGTCCCTCCCTACTGCTGCATCTACAACCCAACATGCCCTGTTCCCTGCTCTGTGTTTCAGATCATTAAGGAGTCTACGGCTGAGAGGAAGGAGATTCCTGACAGTCCTTAAAGGACACAAATGGTGCTAGCTATATGTCTGTCATACTGTCCCCACTCCCCAGTAACACTTAGAAGCCTTGCATGATAATGATACCCTTTCCTGACCAGGCACCTCCCTCTTCTCCAAACCTCAAAGCCCCCCCAGTTGCAACCACCTCACCATCCCCTTCCTCCCCTCTTCATCATCACCCCCAGACCATGCTACATCATTAAATACTTAGGAGTTGCATTTTGTTGAAACAAAAAAAATCCCTCATTGCATCCTTGTTTTGTATTGCTGTAACTGGAGATAGGCTTTAGTGCTGGAAGTGTGGCCATGCACCTTAGAAGGAAGGGTCTTGGACTACTACCCTTTGTGATTAACATACTTAATGCTTGGAAATGTATATTTTGTTCAGCTCATAATAGTGACAGATCAGAGTGGGAAATGTTCTCAATGTGTTTGGATAGTAGCCAGAGAGGAGGCCTTGAAATGTAGTGATTGTTATTCAGCTAGTGGCAGGGGTCGTGCTGAAGTTGTGTGGTTTGAGTGGATGTGAGAAGTCAAGAGGAAAGTACAGTTGCTGGGGTTAGCAGTGGACAGGATGGGTCTCAGACAAGGAAGATGACGTGTGAATGACAGTGCTTTTGGCAGAACTGTTGGTGAAAAGAAAGAAGCTGATGTAACTCTCCTCTAGGACCAAACACCATATCCATTTCATCCCTCCGTCATACAATCCCCCCCCCTCTCTGGATGCAGTGTCTCTAGTTCCACTGTTTCATTGCAACATCATATTTTAACACTAGAACAGCGCCTGGGAACATCCACTTACGCACCAGGGGTGAGAGGGACAGGATGGAGGTGATACAGGGAGTATTGACGAGACCCTTACCTCTGAAATCCCCTGTTCCTCCCCCAGCCCCATCTCTGGAGTGTCAGTGATTGTAGAGAGACACAAAAGAGGGTGTTGCTGAGATAGCTTGGTGGTGGTGGAGCGGTTGGGGTTACACAGTGTCTCCCTGATGACAGCCCTCTCCAAGAAACACTGGGGGGGTGGGGGCTTGGAGGGTGGACGAGAGGAGGGGGGTTGGAGGGTTGGAGGAGAGGAGGAGGGTTGGAGGAGAGGAGGAGAGGAAGAGGGTTGGAGGAGAGGAGGAGGGTTGGTGGAGAGGAGGAGAGGATGAGGGTTGGCGGAGAGGAGGAGAGGAGGAGAGGATGAGGGTTGGCGGGTGGCTGTCACAACACTAACTGTTAATCCCAGCTCTCTCCATCTGCTTAGAACCCCTGCTGACATAAACAAACTGACACCCCTGTCACCTACCATTCAGTACAGATGGTGACTACAGACTGCTTTTCATTCTTCACTAAAGACAAACCGTAACCGTCTTCTAATGTGCCTGCGTTTCTTTCACATCTCCCTTCCCTCTGCTTTGCCTTCGTGTCTTCACCCGTCAGCTCTAGATACTATTTCTTCTCTTCTTGTCTGCCAGTTACAGTAGCCACAGCTCAACCACACTGCAGTAGGTCTCAGAAAAACCTACAAGACGTGAATATAACCTTAGTTTTGACCAACATTATGACAACCCGCTAACAACAATAAAGCCATTTTGTTTGATTAGTATTTGTGTCTGAATGAGTCTTTTGTGAATGACAGTTTTTATTTGCTTTCTTTAGTCCAACACAAGCTGCTGCTTGGATTGAATGTGTACCGTTGTATGATTGTGTGTGCTCATGAAATGAAGATAGATCCAGTACCAGCTCACTGATGGACCTTTTTCATGACTTTATTTTACATTATTTTACATATTTTACGTTAGAAACTCGTTGAGTGGGGCGCCAGATTTCAGGAGGACAGTTGGCCACTTGTTGATTGATCATAATCAATAGAACCCACATAGTCATAATCAACATGCGTCATTTATCATAATGATAATCATCCATCCATATGTAGGCTCCTGTTTGCGGTATCTGTCTGCGGTGAATGAGTATAACTGAGTCTGACAGCCAATCTCTGTATCAGGTTCCACATTAGAGGTATGTGGGAGAGATGATGACTGGCATGGCAGACCGCTGAGATTGACAGGAGGGGTCAATGTTCATCATCATCATCACTACGTTGGTTGTTGTCCAGTGGCGAGGGGAATTGAGGTGGGAGGGTTCGGCACCAAAGCCTAGATTTAATGTACTGTCATCATCACTTGTCATTATCAGTGCTCTGCCCAGGACCCTACAGAAGCACATAGACAGTATATTCTCTCACAGACAGGGTCAGACTGTAACACTGTTGAATGATCTAACAACCTATCCACACGTTCAGCCCTCAAGGACCCCTCACTTCACTGCCTGCCCAGACTCTCTGAGTCTTCCTGTAAGGACAATGACTCAAACAGAGATTATATAAGTGCTCTCAGTGCCCCCCCCCCCCCCCCCCCCCCCCCCCACACAACCTCACCATACACACTGCTCTCTGGGCCCCTTCTGACAAACAGCCAGAAAGGAGTTGAAGGAGGAAACATGCGTACGTGTGTATGTACTACCTGACATGATGACTCCTTGCTGTCCCCAGTCCACCTGACCATGCTGCTGCTCCAGTTTCAACTGTTCTGCCTTATTATTATTCGACCATGCTGGTCATTTATGAACATTTGAACATCTTGGCCATGTTCTGTTATAATCTCCACCCGGCACAGCCAGAAGAGGACTGGCCACCCCACATAGCCTGGTTCCTCTCTCTCTTTTTTTTAATCCTTTCTAGGGAGTTTTTCCTAGCCACCGTGCTTCTACACCTGCATTGCTTGCTGTTTGGGGTTTTAGGCTGGGTTTCTGTACAGCACTTTGAGATATCAGCTGATGTACGAAGGGCTATATAAATAAATTGATTTGATTTGATGTATGTGCTGGGCAGGTATATAGGAGTCCCAGTCATGCAGAGGCCATCCTTTACTCATTGTACAGCTAATGTATTTCTGTGTGTTAGTGTGTGTGTATCAGTGGAGGCAGGAGGGAGGAGCTATAGGAGGACAGGTTCATTGTATTGGCTGGAATGGAAAAATGGAACTGCGTCAAACATGTGCTTTCCATATGTTTGATGTGTTTGATACTGTCCCATTTATATCGATCCAGCCATTACAATGAGCCCGTCCTCCTGTAGCTCCTCTCAGAAGCTGTCTCTGGTGTGTATGTGCACATGTGTGTTTGTGTGTGTGCAGTACAGTACTGCAGGTTGAGAGCTTCAAGTTCCTTGGTGTCCACATCACCAACAAACTATCATGGTCCAAACACACCAAGACAGTCGTGAAGAGGGCACCACAATGCCTATTCCCCCTCAGCAGACTGAAAGGATTTGGCATGGGTCCTCAGATCCTCAAAAGGTTCTACAGCTGCGCTATCGAGAGCATGACTGGTTGCATCACTGCCTGGTATGGCAACTGCTCGGCCTCCGATCGTAAGGCACTACAGAGGGTAGTGCGTGCGGCCCAGTACATCACTGGGGCCAATCTTCCTGCCATCCAGGACCTCTATAACAGGCAGTGTCAAATTGCCAAAGACTACAGCCACCCTAGTCAGAGACTGTTCTCTCTGCTACCGCACGGCAAGCAGTACGGAGCGCCAAGTCAAGTTCCAAAAGGGTTCTTAACAGCTTCTACCTCCAAGTCATAAGACTCCTGAACAGCTAATCAAATGTCTACAGAGACTATTTGCATTGCCCCCCCCCCTCTTTTACGCTGCTGCTACTCTCTGTTTATTACCTATGCATATACACTTTAACTTTATCTACATGTACACATTACCTCAATTGCCTCGACTAACCAATGTCCCCACACATTGACTCAGTACCGGCACTCCCTGTATATAGCCTCGCTACTATTATTTTACTGCTACCCTTTAATTATTTGGTACTTTTATTTATTTTTAAATTACTGAACACTTACTTTTCTTAAAACTGCATTGTTGGTTAAGGGCTTGTAAGTAAGCATTTCACTGTAAGGTCTACTACACCTGTTGTATTGTGCGCATGTGACAAATACAATTTGATTTGATTCGATGTGTCTATTTAGCCTGGCTCTTGTCAGTGGACTGGCGTGTCTCAGGTCTGCCTCGAGCTGAAGGAATTCTGGCTAGATAAAACACTCACTCCACCAGGGTGTGGGCCCTGACGCCTGGCCCACTGAAACTTTTCCAGACAATCTTTCAGAGGTGGGGGTAAGGACTGGTTACTATTGAAGAGTTTTTTCTCCTCAGCAGCTATACTTACTGTAGAACTACGAAGAGAAAGGGATGACAATGAAGTTATCTAAAGAGTGTGCGTCTCAAAATCCTCCACACTACATCCTCTCCCTTGTTGACCCCAAACATCACTCAACCCTGTACAATCCAACCATGGCTTGTTGACCCCAAACATCACTCAACCCTGTACAATCCAACCATGGCTTGTTGACCCCAAACATCACTCAACCCTGTACAATCCAACCACGGCTTGTTGACCCCAAACATCACACAACCCTGTACAATCCAATCATGGCTTGTTGACCCCAAATATCACACAACCCTGTACAATCCAATCATGGCTTGTTGACCCCAAACATCACACAACCCTGTACAATCCAATCATGGCTTGTTGACCCCAAACATCACACAACCCTGTACATTCCAACCACGGCTTGTTGACCCCAAACCACGGCTTACAACCCAACCACAGCTTGATGACCCCAAACATCACACAACCCTGTACATTCCAACCACGGCTTATTCACTCACAGGGCTCCTGGCAATACAGACCTCTTCACTCCATGAGAGAGGATGTCTAACATTACCCATCATTTGTACTCAAATAGTAATTCTAATGAGGATAATGAGTATGCTGCCGTCTTCTTTCCCTGACACTTTTTGACACTAGTGTGTGTTTGGTTTGTTAGCTCTCTACGCTAACAGAATCCATAATGAGCTCCCTAATGCATTTGTTTGTATCAGCGCAGAACATCAAGCACTCTTTCTCATCAATCACTACTCCAGTACTCAGCTCTTATTATGTAAAGGTACACAGAGAACTAATGCTGGTAATGAGATGCTAGATGTGTGAGGATCATACACATGCCCTATCTCTGTGTTGCAGCCAGCACCCTTCTCCTCTCAGCCCCCTTGTCCTCTCCCCTCTTCACTACACATTCCTGCACTACTCGGCCCTGTCACCAAAGGGTCATGGGAAGGCATGTGTGCTTGTTGGTTAATTTTAGCCCTCATTTCATCAAGCCCATTGAGACAAAACACAGAACAAGCACGTCAACCCCTCCATCAAACACCACCACCCTAAAGCAACTCTCTCTGTCTCTTTGATTCTCTAGCAGACTCCATAAACAACTGCAGTGACTTTTGACACACTAAGGCTACATTTACACAGCCTGCCCAATTCTGATATTTTTTTCACTAATTGCTCTTTTGACCAATCACATCAGATCTTTTCACATCAGAGGTTTTTCAGAGCTGATCTGATTGGTCAAAAGACCAATTAGTGAAAAAATATCAGAATTGGGCTGCCTGTGTAAACTCAGCCACACACACACACACACACACACACACACACACACACACACACACACACACACACACACACACACACACACACACACACACACACACGTTACCAAAGGCATACATCAGAGCTACAGGAGACGACAGAGAGACATGTCAGTAACATCCACCTAAAATGATAGGTGGTACTACATTTAAAGCAATGCACCAATGCATATGAACACTCTGGACACACAGGCACACTACGGACACAGACACAAACACACAAACACACACACACCAAGTCCATTAACACATCCAACTCCAGGCCATCTGACTGTTTAATAGTCACCAGTAGCCGGCCTCTGCCCAGTACCCTGCCCTGCCCTGAACCTTAATCACTGTTACTACCCTGCACCTTTGAGACTGCTGCCCTATGTACATTGTCACTGAACCCATTTCATATGTATATACTGTATTCTAGTAAAGGCTTATCCTATATAACTACTTCTGTACACACCTTTTCTATTCATATACTGTCCATACTGTCTATAAACACACCATTATATCCATAATGGACTCTGACATTGCTCTTTCTGATATTATTTCACTTATTTTATTTTATTTTGGGGATTTGTGTGTATTGTTTTGTATGTTTAGGTATTACTGCACTGTTTAAGCTAGAAACATAAGCATTTCACTGCCCCTGTGATAACATCTGCAAAATATGTGTAATCAACCAATCAAACACTAAGTGTATCTTTGTTGATTATTGACAACTCGACCGATCGTTATCAAGAGGTCATACAATAAGGAACTTTAGGTCAATCAATGTTGGGATGATTCATATTATAGTTTTTTACAATCACCTTGGCACTAATTTCAGAATCTTGATGTCATTTTTCAGAACTTTAGACACAAAACTCACATCTGATTATCAACATTTTAAAAATTCAAAACTTTAACACTTTTTCCAATTGCTTGGATACAATACACATACAGCTAAGATCACTTGATAATTGAACTAAAATCACCTGCTCAAAATGACACAACTTAACATCAAAGTATTACCATTTCAAAATGTAATTCACACATTACATCTGAGATGACTGTCTATTCATTTCATTACAATTATCTAACGATCAATTGATACAACTGCTCAAAATGAGAAGTAACTGTTGCATTGCTCTTAATGCAGAGTTGTATGGAAACTGACTAACAATATTCCATGTTTAGATCATGAAAGTTTCAGGATAACGAGATCCATTGACACCAATTACCGTGGAACATGAACCAATTGGACTACATTATCTATGGATGTAATATTTCATCATCATTCCTTATCAGACCCTGTTTCTATGGTCCCATGTACCACTTTTCCAGACCACGTTTTCAGATTTGACAACATGTATACTCACTTTATTAGGTACACCTATCTCGTACTGGGTAGGATCCCCTTTTGCCTCTACAACAGCCTGAATTATTCACAGTGTTGTACTTTAAGAGATGCCCTTCTGCACACCACTGTTTTAAACGGCTGTTATTTGAGTATTTGTGGCCTTTCTGTTAGCTTGAATGAGTCATTCTCCTCTGACCTCTCTCATTAACAAGGTGTTTTTGCCCACAGAACTGCCGCTCACTGAATGTGTTTTGTTTATCGCACCATTCTCTGTAAACTCTGGAGATTGTGGTGTGTAAAAATCCCAGGAGGGCAGCTGTTTCTGAGATGCTGGAATCACCATGTGTGGCAACTTGTCCATTCTAATGTTTGGTCAAACAACATCTAAAGCTCTTTACTATATATACTCTATATATTGAGTTGCAGGCAGCCACATGATTCGCTGTTCGAAGGAGCAGGCTATTTGCGTTAACACACAGGTGTACCTAATAAAGTGGCTGGTGAGTGTAAGTATGCAGGCCCTTGTCATTTATTTTCCAATACTGCCAACTCATTACTGATGATTGACATTGTGGTACGAGTATATAGTGAAATGTGTGGTATCCACCTACAACAACACAGAGATAACATGGAACCGGCAGGTGATCCAGGTCACAACAGAGGCCAAGCAGTGGGAGGAGGAAGACGAGGAAGACGTGGTGGTCAAAGGAATGGCAGGGGACAAGCACCCTTCTGAGAGGTGTGGGGGAACGTGGTAGAGGACAAGCACCCCTTCTGAGAGGTGGTCGTGGGCCTCGTTTGAGAGGTGTGGGGGAACGTGGTAGAGGACAAGCACCCCTTCTGAGAGGTGGTCGTGGGCCTCGTTTGAGAGGTGTGGGGGAACGTGGTAGAGGACAAGCACCCCTTCTGAGAGGTGTGGGGGAACGTGGTAGAGGACAAGGCCAAGGACCAAGACAGCGGCAGCAACAGCAGAGAGTGTCCAATGAAATCTGAGAAATAGTTGTAGACCATGTCTTAAATCATGGCATGACAATGACTGAGGCAGCTACAATGATTCAACCAAACCTCAGAAGATCAACCGTGGCCTCAATCATCAGAACTTTCCGCAATGAGAACCGGTAAGTCTTCAGTATGCGCTAAACATTAGGCTACTCTCAATTGTCAAATGACTGAAAACTGCATGCCAATGTGTACCTCAGAGTAGGTGATGTGACTAAATGTGTTCTTACTGTCATTTTCCCTGCAGAATTGAGACTAGGCCAAATAGGGGAGGCAGAGGCAAAATACTGACTGACCAACAAGAACGGGCTGTGGTCAATTTGGTTCGGGACAGTAATTATATTTGCCTTACAGAAATTGGACAATGACGACATGTTCAACAATGTGGAAGACATAAGTTTGCTGACTATTGCCTGCATGCTGAAAAGGCACCAGGTGTCTCTAAAACAGCTAAACCGTGGGCCTTTTGAAAGAAATGCAGACAGAGTGAAGCAACTGAGGACTGAGTATGTTCAGGCGTGTTTAGTTTCAAGATGCCTGTTGTGAAAAATTGCCCAAAAATTCCACATCATTGTAATCAGCAATTCTCTTTCCAAAATGTATTTTTAGAGGGTGATGGAGCTGGATGCTGATGAAAACCACCACAAATTCCTCTTTTTGAATGAGGCAGGCTTCAACCTGGCCAAGACAAGGAGGAGAGATCAGAATTTTGTTGGCCAGCGGGCAACCAACCAAGTACCTGGACAACGTGAGGCCAGCATCGCCATGTGTGCGGCTATATTGGAAGATGGTGTGGATCATTGTATTGGATCATATAATGCAGCTCTCCTTGTAACCTTCCTTGATGAGCTAAATCAGGTCTGTAGAGCTGATGGCGTGACCTAGGTCATTGTGTGGGATAATGTCAGGTTCCACCATGCTCAAATGGTGCAAGCATGGTTTCAGGCCCATCCACAATTTACCACCCTGTACTGACCCCTTACTCTCATTTCCTTAAGCCGATTGAGGAATCTTTCTCCACATGGGGGTGGAAGGTATATGATAGGGGCCCTCACGAACAAGCCTCCCTTCTCCAGGCCATGGATGACGTATGCAATGACATCACGGCAGACCAGTGTCGGGCATGGCGAATCCAGGCTCCATTTGCTCCATTTGCGAATCCAGGCTCCATTTGCTCCATTTGCTCCATTTGCGAATCCAGGCTCCATTTGCTCCATTTGCAAATCCAGGCTCCATTTGCTCCATTTGCAAATCCAGGCTCCATTTGCTCCATTTGCTCCATTTGCGAATCCAGGCTCCATTTGCTCCATTTGCGAATCCAGGCTCCATTTGCTCCATTTGCGAATCCAGGCTCCATTTGCTCCATTTGCTCCATTTGCTCCATTTGCGAATCCAGGCTCCATTTGCTCCATTTGCGAATCCAGGCTCCATTTGCTCCATTTGCGAATCCAGGCTCCATTTGCTCCATTTGCTCCATTTGCTCCATTTGCTCCACTGCTCCAAATCCGCCATAACAAAGCCAGACTACGGTTTGCAACTGCACATGAGAACAAAGATTGTACTTTTGGGGAGAAATGCCCTCTGGTCTGTTGAAACAAAAATAGAACTGTTTGGCCATAATGACCATTCTTATGTTTGGAGGAAAAAGGGGAAGGCTTGCAAGCCGAAGAACACCATCCCAACCGTGAAGCACGGGGGTGGCAGCATCATGTTGTGGGGGCGCTTTTGTGCAGGAGTGACTGGTGCAATTCACAAAATAGATGGCGACATGAGGAAGGAAAATTTGGTGGATATATTGAAGATCATAACATCTCAAGACATCAGTCATGGAGGTTAAAGCTTGGTCGCAAATGGGTCTTCCAAATGGGACAATGAACCCAAGCATACTTACAAAGTTGTGTAAAAATGGCTTAAGGACAACAAAGTCAAGGTATTGGAGTGGCCATCACAAAGCCCTGACCGCAATCCTATAGACAATTTGTGGGCAGAACTGAAAAAGCGTGTTGCGAGCAAGGAGGCCTACAAACCTGACTCAGTTACACCAGCTCTGTCAGGAGGAATGGGCCAAAATTCACTCAACTTATTGTGTGAAGCTTGTGGAAGACTACCTGAAATGTTTTACCCAAGTTAAACAATTTAAAGGCAATGCTACCAAATACTAATTGAGTGTATGTAAACTTCTGACCCACTGGGAATGTGATGAAAGAAATAAAAGCTCAAATAAATAATTCTCTCTACTATTATTCTAATATTTCACATTCTTAAAATAAAGTGGTGATCCTAACTTACCTAAGGGTATTTTTACTAGGATTAAATGTGAAAAACTGAGTTTAAATGTATTTGGCTAAGGTGTATGTAAACTTCTGACTTCAACTGTACATATATGGAAAAGTATCTATTCTCCTTAGAATCTGAGACAAGTGTTGTTCGGAACACACACCCCAGTTGGTCATCAGTGCCTGTCTCTTCTCTGGCACAGATCCTATGTGGGCACTTGAGCCCTCTCCTGTGTCCCCTCAATAATCTACACCCGCGCCTGCTGCCACACTGTCATCATAAAAAAAACCTAGTGTCTGTTTGGGTGTGTGCATGTGTGGGTGTGTGCAAGTGTATGTCCAGGCCAGAGGAGGCTGGTGGGAGTAGCTATAGGAGGGCAAGTTCATTGTAATGTCTGGAATGGAATAAATGCAGTCAAACCTGGTTTCCATATGTTTGATGTGTTTGATACCGCTCCATTCAATCCATTCCAGACATTACAATGAGCCCGTCCTCCTATAACTCCTCCCTCCATCCTCCACAGGTCCAGGCCCTTGCCATATTGGTAATTAGCATGTAGTATAATGGTTAGGTTGGGGCCCTGCTATATACTGTCATCAAAACATACCCAGACTGTGTGACTTGTTAAGTCGAAGTGCCCTCGCTGTTTCACATAATTTTCTGTGAATCTTCTCCAATCTTCTCAGCCGTCGCCAGTGTTATCAGTGACTGGCTCAAGGAGCAGAAGGTTGAAGGAGCTTTGAGACGTGAGACTGGAGAATTTGTACTAATGGTTTGACAGGATGACTTGAGGCATGCATGAGGCATTCTACTTGATGTGTTGATGACACCTTCCAGCCCATGTTAACTTCTCACCTTTATCTGTATCTTTTCTTATCTGCCCATATCAATGGGCTGTTATTCACCAAGTTGGTTCAGTGGCTGTTTATGAGGAGTGGATGCTGATTCCTAGAATTGTGATCTTGTTTGTCTTTTTTAAATTAAAGGCCCAGTGTAGTCAAACACGTGATTTCTCTGTGTTTTATATATATTTCCACCCTGTGAAATTGTGAAAATGATGATAATGCCCTTTTAGTGCAAAATTCTGTCTTGAGAAACGAGGAGAGGAGCTTTACAGAGGCCAAAGAGAGAGAGGGGGGGGGGGGGACTATTTTGAGCGTAGAGACTTGTGATGTGCAGTGAAGCAGTTGATGAGGGTGTCTCTGCTCACTGTTAAAAAGTGGCAGGCGCGTCTGGTGGGATGATGACTCCCCCTGCCCCGCGCAGTGCTTGGTCAACCCTGTCAAATGGGGAGGGCATCCGAGATTCACCAAATAGTAGCTTCTTCTACTGTCCGGATGAAACGTAGCGGTTAAGACTTCGATTTACCCCTTTTCTTTCACTTCTCTTTGATCTTGTTGACGGGGAGGCGGTGTTGGTTTTTCTCCTCTTCATTAGATGACAACGACTGGCAAGGCTAGATTAATTGTAGAGCCTGTTTATTATTTTGTAGGCAAAGTGAAACGTTTTTGATTGAGGAAATACCGTTTTTACACTTTCCTGTGTACCGCAAGCAAACCCCGGCTTCCAGTTCTTTCTCCTGTGGAGCGAGCGCCTTTTTTTTTATCACCCTAGCAACTGGTCCTCGCCGCTGCTGCCTTGTGACATTTCCTTGTCGCTTTGCTCACCAGCCATCGCATATTGAATTCGCCTTTTTGCACCCGCCTGTATGCGGGGCCATTTTTGCATAGGGTATTTCCCTACTTCGTCTTTAATTTGAATTATTTAAAACTCTGGAGGTTCATGCGTCGGAGAAGTCTCATCTTTCTGCGTCAAAATGCCTGTGAGACGCGGTCATGTAGCCCTCCAGAACACTTATCTGGACACCATTATCCGGAAATTCGATGGACAAAGTAAGTGGACAAACTTTACATTATGACTGAAAAAGTAATAACATAATGTGACCATGAGCAAGCTGTTATAACTGTATAATCCCAACAACAAACAATTAGAAATGAAAGTGAATGCCTTTTCCATGTAACCTTTCAACCATGCAAAGTGTAATAAAATGAAAAGACAAATGCATTTGTCTAGTGGTCTATTGTGCCCCCCCCCACCCCAGTTTCTATTGATCCTAATATGAGTGCTACATGGCTGTTTCTGTAATCAAGCAGATGCTTCAGTTTAAGTCTGCCTGCCTGCCTGCCTGCCTGCCTGCCTGCCCGCCCGTCCGCCCGCCTGTCTGTCTGTCCGCCCGCCTGTCTGTCTGTCCGTCCGCCCGCCCGTCCGCCTGTCTGTTGGTGTAACCCCTGTACTATGGCCTGGGCGTTAATGGCATGGAACAGGTATTACTGCATTGCCCTGTAATGGCGATACTCCTCCTATCTCGACATTTGATTTACAGTTCAAATTTAGGTTATGTCCGTATGCATGTGCTGAATATGCCAAATTGTCATGTTAATACTATAGGTTTGTGTGTTTAGTATGTCTTTGCACCTGCCTATGTTTTCCACATGTTGCATGAATTCACATGCTGCACTAGATTCTATTGCATGAGTTAACATGTTCTCCGTTCTTAAACTGGTCAGACCACTGGATCCTGATAGAAACTGTACATAATGTCTTTGATTCACAGAGTTTGCATGTGACCACTAACCACTACTACACCCTCTGTTAGTGCATATAACTGAGTGATATCCTTCTTGAACAGGAACTTATGCAGCTCATCACAGCAAGCTTTACACCTACAGTGCCTCTTCGTTTTCGTGCTTTTGTCTTAAATTAAATGGTATCGTAGTTGACTATTGCGCACTTAGAAACTGCCCCACAATTTCTTTGCAACCCACTCAAACAAAACATTATTGATCCATTCAGCAAAGAAGAAATCCAGTTGTTTAAAAAAAGAGGAATGGCTCTGATTAGCACTGAACTTCAATTACAGTAGAGCCCTATAACCTAGCTCAGTAGTGCCTATAACCTAGCTCAGTAGTGGCCTATAACCTAGCTCAGTAGTGGCCTATAACCTAGCTCAGTAGTGGCCTATAACCTAGCTCAGTAGAGGCCTATAACCTAGCTCAGTAGTGGCCTATAACCTAGCTCAGTAGTGGCCTATAACCTAGCTCAGTAGTGGCCTATAATCTAGCTCAGTAGAGGCCTATAACCTAGCTCAGTAGAGGCCTATAACCTAGGTCACTAGAGACCTATAACCTAGGTCACTAGAGGCCTATAACCTAGCTCAGTAGTGGCCTATAACCTAGCTCAGTAGAGGCCTATAACCTAGCTCAGTAGTGGCCTATCTCTATGCTACTGTAAGTCTGACTGTGACTACTGTGCCTGTCACTGTCAGTGTTCTTCAGTCACAGTGTGAAGGCAGTCTGTTGACCACAGGGGTACGGCTCAAAATAACCTTCTCCACATTAAAGAGAGAAGATGCAATGTTCCGCTTTTCACCTCAATTTCATGTTAAATGATTTCAGCTTGTTTAATTTGCTGTGCTGGCATGTGACATTTCGCAATTAATTGTGTTACTCTGGGATTTTCAAAGCTCTCTGCAGAGGGGTCCTCAGAGACAGACCGATAAGTCCCATCAAACTGATGTCTTCCTTATCTCTGTGTGCGTAAGCACCCTGCCGGGTGATGCGTGTGCCAAACCACTGCTGCTTAGCAACAATCTGAGTCTGGGTGTCTGTGTTCTGAGGCATTGATAATGACTTAGGATAGGATGTACTCTCCACCAAACGGCCTCACCTATTTACTCTACACAGAGGAGCAAGAAGGGGGAAGGGGTTCTGCGTTTTCTGGGTGAAGCTCCAAATCGCTCTCCTCATATTTGTTTAAATGGGGAAGAATGAGAGTTGTGTAACTCAGTTTCACGAGGGGATAAAAAGAGGAGTAGAGACAGAGTCAGAGGCACAGATGTTTGAGCAGCTTTTCAACCTAAACTGTACTGATTGAATATCACGCTGTACGACAATATCAGTGTAGCTGATGTGACTTCGAAGGCAATTGTCATTAGCGCTGGAGACAATTGCCACACTCATGAACCTAGGTAAGGACAGCTGAAACCTATTGCAGTATATTATAATCTTGATTGCGGACTGTCATTGCTGAGTCCAGCTGCTCCGTATTTGTCCCTCTGGGGCCATCTTGAATCATTGCACTGATGTGATTTGTGCCGCAGAGGGACAGACTTGATTACTCCAATTTCAACTTGATGTTAAGGTGAATGTGGTTAGTTGAATGCGATACTGAAATGATCACAGTCCAGACTTGAATTGGATCTGATTGAGAGACTTCTCCTTGAAATGATCATCACCTGAATATGAAAACTGAATGTTTCTGAAGTTTGATCAACTTTGATTGTCTGATTTTGCATATTGCATTTGATGTAATAAGCCTTCAATTATAATTGTACTGTAACCACATTCCCACCATAATCGTACATTTTCATATCTTCTCTGACTCTCCCCTTGGTTTCCTTCCAGATCGTAAGTTCCTGATAGCCAATGCTCAGATGAAGAACTGTGGCATTATCTACTGTAACGAGGGCTTCTGCCAGATGTTTGGCTTCTCGCGGGCAGAGATCATGCAGCAGCCCTGCACCTGCCAGTTCTTGGTGGGGCCTGGCACCATGAAGACTGCCTTGACACAGCTGGCACAGGCCCTGCTAGGGTCAGAGGAGCGCAAGGTGGAGATCCTCTACTACAACAAAGAAGGTAAGGAGAAGGTGGAGGGTTAGACTGAGATTCAGAGAGGAAGAGAGGGAAAGAGCAAGAGAGTCAAAGTGACAACATTACTCCCCTTCTTTGTAGTGGGGAGTGCTGTAAAGGTCACATACAGAATATTTTGGTCCCTCCAAGTGTCATGGCTGTCTCCCTCTCACTTGTATATAATGCTACTTACTGTTTGATGCAGTGTTACAGTATGTGGAGCCAGATGCTGAGGACTCAGTGAACTCTCTTCTACTAATTTATCTGTCTGGGGAGTGGACATGGTGGAGCTGTCTTGGCCTGCTTACCTCACCTGCAACATGTTTATTCATCCCCTATAACAACACAGGGCAAGACCCAGATGCAGACACAGGAGGCAGATGGTTCGAGTCTCTGATCTATATTAAACAACAAAGGGCAGGCAAGAGGCAGGTCGAGGACAGGTAAAAGTTCAGAACCAGGTCAGCGTTCCAAACGGTACAGGGAGGCAGGCAGGCTCAAGGTCAGGGCAGGCTGAATGGTCAGGCAGGCGGGCTCAGTTTCAGGGCAGGCAAAAGGTCAAAACCAGGTGGACTAGAAAAACAGAGACAAGAAAAAGCAGGAGCACAGAAAAACGTGCTGGTTGACTTGACAAGACAAACAGAGAACACAGGAATAAATACCTTGGGAATAATTGGAAAGACGGGTGACACCTGGAGGTGGGTGGAGACAATCACAAAGACAGGTGAAACAGATCAGGGCGTGACATCCCCACTCCCCATTCCCATCCTGTGCATAGCTACACTAAGTAGTTTGGGTTGGGGGTGCTGCAGAGGGATAGGGGGGGTGCAGATTATTTATTTTTTGCCCGTGCTACGGAAGGCTACATAGGTCCGCTAATACAGGACAAGTAAAGGCCCAGTACTTTTGTGATTTTGTTTTATAAAAATAAAATAAAAATACTTGTATGCTCCTGTGTTTTGTCTCTTGTACACAAGACCGAGAGTTTTAACCAAAATTATTTTCAGATCGTTTTGTTCTGAACAGAACCATATATAATTTTTTCGTTACACTGTTCCGACCAGCAAAATACAGTTCTGAACCGGTTCAACCTCCCCAAAGTACCTGTTTATATCGTTACTTTCTGTTCCTTTTTAAACCTTTATTTATTTTCCATTTAGCTCGACATTAAATGACTTTTCCAATCATGCAGTATGGATAGAGATGCTTTGTCACAACTTCCGCCGAAGTTGGGTCCTCTCCTTGTTCGGGTGGTGCTCGGCGGTCCAAGTCACCAGTCTTCTAGCCATCATCGATCCACTTTTCATTTTCCATGTGTTTTGTCTTGTTTTTCCTCACACCTGGTTTCAATTCCCTCAATCACTTGTTGTGTATTTAACCCTCTGTTCCCCCCCATGTCTTTGTGTGGGATTGTTTATTGTAAGTGCTTGTGCACGTGCTGATTGGTGCGCGACGGGTTTTTGTACCCAATATCTTGTTATTTTTTATGCAGTTGGTTTTGCTATTGAAGTGCTCCGGCTATTACCAAGTTCTGCTCTCCTGCGTTTGACTGGTTACGCACCCCTTACAAGCTTGCTATAGAGTTGGCACACTATAGCTCAGTGAGTTGTTCACATGCGTTATGGAAAGACAAGTGTAAGGCATGAGATGCAACTGAAATTTTGCGAGTGGGGAGACAGTGAGAGAGGGTGGAGGAGGAGGCTTGGCTTGAAACGCTGGGGATCTTGTGATGACATGCATTATCTGAATTAGGCCCACAGAATTATACTTACGGAGGAGCGCCTTCTATGGAAGAATTTTGAATGTCTTTGAACTTCAGAGTTGGCTTAACGTTGGACCAGAGTAGCTGGCTAGCCAACAAGCTTGTGTGTGCAGAGCGGCACCTGAATTAAAAACACATCTTACCTTTTTATAGTTAATAAATCCAATGTGAACTATAGGATCCCTAACTAGCATTGAAAAAGTTAATCCATTCTTCTGTAATAAAACATCTCTCTCCCTATCTTGTGGATTATGTTTGTAATGTCCGCAGGCTACAGCTATGCTTCTGAGGGGCAGATAGACTACACGCACACACTCTGGCAAAGATTTTCAGCTGGCAGACTTTGGAAGAAGTTCATGATTGACAGAGGAAGAGCTTTGCATAGGCGCTTTGTTGCATTTTTTTTATGGGACTTTTAAATAATGCTTCTGTTCCAGAACAATAAAGATCATTTTTGTTCCCTGGTCTGGTTCTGATTCTGTTCCTTAAAAATGTCATTATTTTCCAGTTTGCTTGCGACCCCTGCAAAGGACAAGCAAACAGACCTGGCTAGTGAGGCTGTAGACACAATGCCGTTACGTTGGTCATTTGGGCATGAGAAGTGCTGTGTCGGAGAGCTTGTTGTCATGGAAACATTGTCAGTGTGCCAGCTCAAATCCACTGAACATCTATTTATTTTGTATCCCAGTAATGCATACAGTCATGAACGCAGATGCGCACACAAGCATGAATGAATTGTAAATGGGTACAATTCATCATACACAATAAAAATGCATTATGTTGCTGTACTTGATTGATCTTAATTGATCCTAAAACTGAATGAATGTGTTTGTTTGTTCATGTGTGTGAGTGTAAAATAAGGACATTTCCTGGGGACATTACTCCGGGGACATTTGCCAGTCCCCACAATGAAAATGGCTGTTTTAGGCTTAGGGGTTAGGCTTAGGGGTTAGGGTTACAATTAGGATTAGGGGTTAAGAGTAGGAGTTAGTGTTAGGGTTTGGTTAGGGGTTAGGTTTAGGGGTTAGGGAAAATAGGATTTTGAATGGGAATCAATTAGGCTTGGGCATTATACCCCGTATACCAGGGTATTTGGAAATAGCCACAAGATGATTTTTCAATAACATCAATACCTTTGAAACTGTTTCTTTGAAGTTTTTCAATAAATTGTAATATAAGTGTCTGTTTTTTATGGAAGTACCTGCAGTCAACTTGTGCAATACAGTGCCTTGCGAAAGTATTCGGCCCCCTTGAACTTTGCGACCTTTTGCCACATTTCAGGCTTCAAACATAAAGATATAAAACTATATTTTTTTGTGAAGAATCAACAACAAGTGGGACACAATCATGAAGTGGAACGACATTTATTGGATATTTCAAACTTTTTTAACAAATCAAAAACTGAAAAATTGGGCGTGCTAAATTATTCAGCCCCCTTAAGTTAATACTTTGTAGCGCCACCTTTTGCTGCGATTACAGCTGTAAGTCGCTTGGGGTATGTCTCTATCAGTTTTGCACATCGAGAGACTGACATTTTTCCCCATTCCTCCTTGCAAAACAGCTCGAGCTCAGTGAGGTTGGATGGAGAGCATTTGTGAACAGCAGTTTTCAGTTCTTTCCACAGAATCTCGATTGGATTCAGGTCTGGACTTTGACTTGGCCATTCTAACACCTGGATATGTTTATTTTTGAACCATTCCATTGTAGATTTTGCTTTATGTTTTGGATCATTGTCTTGTTGGAAGACAAATCTCCGTCCCAGTCTCAGGTCTTTTGCAGACTCCATCAGGTTTTCTTCCAGAATGGTCCTGTATCCATCCATCTTCCCATCAATTTTAACCATCTTCCCTGTCCCTGCTGAAGAAAAGCAGGCACAAACCATGATGCTGCCACCACCATGTTTGACAGTGGGGATGGTGTGTTCAGGGTGATGAGCTGTGTTGCTTTTACACCAAACATAATGTTTTGCATTGTTGCCAAAAAGTTCAATTTTGGTTTCATCTGACCAGAGCACCTTCTTCCACATGTTTGGTGTGGCTTGTGGCAAACTTTAAACAACACTTTTTATGGATATCTTTAAGAAATGGCTTTCTTCTTGCCACTCTTCCATAAAGGCCAGATTTGTGCAATATACGACTGATTGTTGTCTTATGGACAGAGTCTCCCACCTCAGCTGTAGATCTCTGCAGTTCATCCAGAGTGATCATGGGCCTCTTGGCTGCATCTCTGATCAGTCTTCTCCTTGTATGAGCTGAAAGTTTAGAGGGACGGCCAGGTCTTGGTAGATGTGCAGTGGTCTGATACTCCTTCCATTTCAATATTATCGCTTGCACAGTGCTCCTTGGGATGTTTAAAGCTTGGGAAATCTTTTTGTATCCAAATCCGGCTTTAAACTTCTTCACAACAGTATCTCGGACCTGCCTGGTGTGTTCCTTGTTCTTCATGATGCTCTCTGCGCTTTTAACGGACCTCTGAGACTATCACACTGCAGGTGCATTTATATGGAGACTTGATTACACACAGGTGGATTGTATTTATCATCATTAGTCATTTAGGTCAACATTGGATCATTCAGAGATCCTCACTGAACTTCTGGAGAGAGTTTGCTGCACTGAAAGTAAAGGGGCTGAATAATTTTGCACGCCCAATTTTTCTGTTTTTGATTTGTTAAAAAAGTTTGAAATATCCAATAAATGTCGTTCCACTTCATGATTGTGTCCCACTTGTTGTTGATTCTTCACAAAAAAATACAGTTTTATATCTTTATGTTTGAAGCCTGAAATGTGGCAAAAGGTCGCAAAGTTCAAGGGGGCCGAATACTTTCGCAAGGCACTGTATGTTAGGAGAGCGTTAGGAGATAAAGCAGATTGTGTTCTTCTTTTCACCTGTCACTGTCACGCCCTGACCTTAGTTATCTTTGTTTTCTTTATTATTTTGGTTAAGTCAGGGTGTGACGAGGGTGGTATGTGTGTTTTTGTCTGGTCTAGGGTTTTTGTATATCTATGGGGTTTTGGTATTGTCTAGGTAAATGTAGGTCTATGGTGGCCTGAATTGGTTCCCAATCAGAGACAGCTGTTTATCGTTATCTCTGATTGGGGATCCTATTTAGGTTGCCATTTTCCATTTTGGTTTTGTGGGTAATTGTCTATGTGTAGTTGCATGTCAGCACTCGTGGTTATAGTGTCATGTTAGTTTCTTTTAAGTGTTATTATTTTTTAATAAAAGAAGAATGTATTCATCACACGCTGCGCCTTGGTCTCATCGTTATGACGAACGTGATAGTCACATTATTTTACATTATGAGACTTACCCTAGTTTCCCAGAACAGTTGAGCCAGTCACATGTTTGTTTGTTTGTAATAGCACAATGGGAGTAAGCAGGAACAGGTGAGTCCATCTGTGTATTGACAGGGTTGTGTTTTATATTGAAGGTCAATAATGCCAAAGGTGCTTCAACAAAGTACTGAGTAAAGGGTCTGAATACTTATTTACAGTAAATGTGATATTTCAGTTTTTTATTTGTAATAAATTTGCTACAAGTTTTTGTTCTGTCCTTGTGGGGTATTGTGTGTAGATAGATGCGGACAAATAAGGCTGTAACGTAACAAAATGTGGAAAAAGTGAAGGGGTCTGAATACTTTCCGAATGCACAGTATCTAAGTAAGTGCTGAATTAATAAGGTGACGGGGCATCATATTGTGTTAGCTTTCTGCCAAGTTTGAGAAGTCAAAGCCCTTTGGATGAGTTATCTATTACAACTGCCACTGCTGTCTTTTGATTTCCTTGCGTTTTCTCGCCTCTCTGTTCTCGGCCCGTCTCCTCCCCCATTTTCTCCGAGCAGAGCAGGCAGGTCCGTTGCCCTAGCGACTCCGGACTCCACACAGACACAGCATGTACACATGCTGCTCCTGAGCCAGTACTGTTTTTCCTTCAAACAAGCATGCGTCAAACTTTGTTCATTTGCACAATGTCTCTCATTCACATTCACTTGTAAATGTCCAAACTCACCCAAAATGTTATTTGTAAGCTTCTACCAGTCAAAGGTTTGTCAAAGGTTTGGACACACCTACTCATTCAAGGGTTTTTCTTTATTTTTACTATTTGCTACATTGTAGAATAATAGTGAAGATGTCAAAACTATGAAATAACACATATGGAATCATGTAGTAACCAAAAAAGTGTTAAACAAAACAAAATATATATTTATATTTGAGATTCTTCAAAGGAGCCAGCCTTTTCCTTGATGACAACTTTTCATACTCTTGGCATTCTCTCAACCAGCTTCATGAGGTAGTCACCTGGAATGCCTTTCGATTAACAGGTGTGCCTTGTTAAAAGTGAATTTGTGGAATTTCTTTACTTCTTAATGCGTTTGAGCCAATCAGTTGTGTTATAGCCCTATTTGGTAAAAGACCAAGTCCATATTATGGAAAGAACAGCTCAAATAAGCAAAGAGAAACGACAGTCCATCATTACTGTAAGACATGAAGGTCAGTCAATGAGGAAAATTTCAACGTTTCTTCAAGTGCAGTCGCAAAAACCATGAAGTGCTATGATGAAACTGGCTCTCATGAGGACCACCGCAGGAAAGGACGAGTTACCTCTGCTGCAGAGGTCAATGCGGAACATTTCAAGAACTTGTAGTAGGGAGTTGTAGTTTCGAACAAGCTGATATTCTACATAGTTTAGTGCATAAAACATGGTAATTAACTACAATGACTATAATCCATTGCACATCTACTTCTTCGGTCTGTTTCATTTACGCCTACTACTAATCGCTCAGTACTACGATTGATATGCCACTCTATTCCCCTCTCTTCTGTAGTTTTCTTGCTTTTTTTCTTCCTCTCTCTCTTTCTCTAGCTCTCCCTCTCGCCCGCTCTCTCCCTCCCCTCTTCCTACAGTCTGTCTACATTTTGATTAGTCTTATTCTCTATCTGTTTCTCCTATGCTAGGACATGTTGACAGCCCCCACCCTGGCTTCACTTAAACAGAAAGGAGGGTTTCATAAATGCCCTGGGAAAACATCCAGTCATGGAAAGAAACTACAAGGCTGTACTGCTGTTTGAAAGGCCTCTCCACATAAAACTGAAATGAGATGGCAGTAACAGCCCTCCAACCATGAAACCTGAGACTGAGTCTAAATGTGTTCAGTGTTAAAGAAAGCACAGTCAGATGAGATTAAACAATATTTATAGTTACTTGAGCTGTCCCGAAGTCTACTTAGTTACCTTTGAGCACAGGTTCGGATGGCCATTAGCAGCTTTATAATGTTATGTCTCTCCCCCCTGCAGGGACCTGCAGGCCCTGTCTGATTGATGTTGTTCCTGTGAAGAAAGCGGAGGGACAGGTCATCATGTTCATTCTCAACTTCCAGGAAATCATTGACCCCTCCCTCAAGAAACCAGGTCTGAGACAGAGGGTGGCCCAGGGCTGGGTATGGGCAGGTCAGTGTGGAAGTGTGTGTGTGATACTGTCTGTCTGCATCAACCTGTTTATTCCATGTTGAATGTAGCTGTGTTATAACATACAGAATGTGACTGGTACTGTAGGTGTATTTATGTAAAGTGTATGTATAAACACTCTGTGGTTTCTCAGGGCAGAGTCGCAGGCTGAAGTTGAGACTGCCATTGGTACGTGCAATGCGTCGGTCTTCCCTCGCCATAGACCAGTTTGAGGGTGTGGTGGTGGACTGCCTACAGGTAAGGTGGCCAGAGACTCCCATACACACACAGTTCTATACACACAGTACTCATCTAAATATGACCTTACATATAATATATCTTGATTATCTCAGTTCCTGTATCTCTTGTGTTTTGTAATGAATATAGCTTCAGTCACATACATTTAGCAGTAAATAGAAATCTAGTATCATATTTAACCTATGATTGTCCTCTTCTTCCTTCCCTAATTCAGCCCAACAGTGAAGAGATCCCTCTGAAAGAGTTCCGTATCCCGTCCAAGGAGAGCTGCATGCAGTCTGAGACAGAGGCGCTGATAGAGCAGGACCACGAGTCCTCCCAGCCTGCAAGCCACTACTCCCCCAAATTGCTGTCCCTATTGTCAGAACGGCTGGAACCCAGCGTGCCCTTCCTCCCCAGCAGCCCCTTCTCCAGTGCAGCCTTCCCCAGGACGGTCCTGCCCCGGAGCCGCTCCAGAGAGACTGTCGGCAGCCTCCGCAGAGCTTCCTCCCTGGATGACCTCGACAGCATGAGGGCCGAGTCGGGCCGACCAGGAGACCCACACTCCAACAGCAGTGAGTTCGTGTGTGTGTGTACCCAGACATAAGTGTAGTCTGTTGCCATTTTTGTACCCCCTCTGACAGGAAGAAATGTGGCTGTCTCCTCTTACAGTTCCATCTGAATCAAAACAAACCAAGCCAAAGCTACCTGGGCCTGTTGGAGGTATTCTGTTCTCTAGAAAATGTGAATCCTCACTCCCATTCCTCAAGCACTGAGCATGTGCAGCAGCAGGGTCACTAATCAATGTCTCTAACCTATAGCCTGTGTGTGTGTGTGTGTGTGTGTGTGTGTGTGTGTGTGTGTGTGTGTGTGTGTGTGTGTGTGTGTGTGTGTGTGTGTGTGTGTGTGTGTGTGTGTGTGTGTGTGTGTGTGTGTGTGTGTGTGTGTGTGTGTGTGTGTGCCAGGTCTATAGGAGTCCCAGTCACTCAGAGGCCATCCTTTATTCATCACACAGCTAATACTATGGGTTATGGAGTGTAGGGCTGTGGACTTCCCATCTACCCCAGGGAAATAATGTAGAGGAATATGTGTGTGTGCCAGGTCTATAGGAGTCCCAGTCACTCAGAGGCCATCCTTTATTCATCACACAGCTAATACTATGGGTTATGGAGTGTAGGGCTGTGGACTTCCCATCTACCCCAGGGAAATAATGTAGAGGAATGTGTGTGTGTGTGTGTGTGTGTGTGTGTGTGTGTGTGTGTGTGTGTGTGTGTGTGTGTGTGTGTGTGTGTGTGTGTGTGTGTGTGTGTGTGTGTGTGTGTGTGTGTGTGTGTGTGTGTGCCAGGTCTATAGGAGTCCCAGACACTCAGAGGCCATCCTTTATTCATCACACAGCTAATACTATGGGTTATGGAGTGTAGGGCTGTGGACTTCCCATCTACCCCAGGGAAATAATGTAGAGGAATACATCCATCTCCGCAATGCATTAACACACTCCCTCTCATTTCATTACTCTATCAATTTAATTGGCTTTATTGGCATGAGAAACATATGTTTACATTGCCAAAACAAGTGAAATAGATAATACACTTTCTCTGTATCTTTCTCACTTAGATGCTTTGCTCAGTATAAACCAAGATGTTTCTCACCTAGAGGAATGGAAATTGCATTATAACACATTATATTTTTAGTTCTGAATGTGTTACTTGCAGTTTAAATAAAGGATTTGAATGATAATATAATATGTAAAGTAGTCGTTGAAAGTAGATAGACACAGCAATGAGAGATGAGTGTTGTTGTGTGCAGACCTGAAGGCCGGTACTCTGAGCTCCACCTCAGACTCGGACCTGATGCGACGCAGGACCAGCACTCGCAGGACCAGCACTCGTAACCCCCTCACACTCAGTTTCGCCTCCGACCTCTTGCGACCGCCCTCGCCCACTGAGATCGAGATCATCGCTCCCAGCAAAGTAAAGGACCGCCACCGAGATGTCACAGAGAAGGTCACACATGTCACACAGGTGAGACACATGGTCCTCACTAGCACTCAATCCCACAACCACAACCATGTGATTGCCTGACTCAACCTGTATTCTGCTTATATATTAAGGGATTTTTAAAGTGAGCTTTTTCAGAACGGTATGTGCGATATTGTGTACACAGGATGTTGTGTAAAAGGAACGTTGGGTTATTGAGAAGTGATGGATTACATCTCTTCGGTCTGACTTCCTGTGTTGCAAGCTTTCTGCTGAAGAAGCAGCTGCATGTCACTCAGGAGTTTCCACATGCATCCACACACACACACACACACACACACACACACAAACACACAAACAGGAACGATATACAGTATATAAAAGTAACTTTTTTTTCAGTCACTGGTGCTATTTTCAAAAGTATGTGGTGAATTTTCTTAAAACAAAACTCTAAACTGGTAACACTTGTAACACGGCAAGTCTCATAAAACGTGTTATTGTGCATTTATTTAGTTTGAATGCATCTTTCACCACCCAACCATTCATCCAACATATAAATGTACTGTCAAATACCATATGAACATTTATTTAATAATCAAAACACAACATATTAATATCTTCTCAATGTAGTTAACAGCTAGTTAATCCAATAGATACATGTTTCAAAATGCCCTTTGAATATAATATACTACTGTACTGTTTTCACATTAGACAATACACTTGCACTATCTTTTGAAATTGGCTGAACATCAAATTTCGATAATTTCTATCCCATCTGTGACCTTTCACAATTGATGAAAAAAATGTCTGTATTGTTCAGATATAATTACAACATAGGTGTACTGTAATCAAATGAAAGAAACAGCATTAGTTTGCATCAAGCCTGTCTTGAGCATTTGGCCATTGGTTCTCATCAACATCGCAGTAAATGTACACATTGATCATGCACCTGGGGAAAAACCTTTTGGCATGGAGAATCCAAGCCTGACAAAGCCTGGATTGATGTCATTACATGAATCATTCATGGCCTGAAGGAGGGTGGTACGCTCATGGGGATGACAATCATATATCTTCCACCTGTACTGTACTATGTATTGTACTTATGTATTGTAGTTGTCCTGTATGTGGCTCAGTTCATAAGAGCATGGCACTAGCAAGACCAGAGTTGTGTGTTCGATTTCCACTGGGGTCACTTACGAAAATATAAAGATTAATTTTTGCCACTTAGGATAGAAGCATCTGCTACGTAAATGGCATGTATTACAGTACTGTACTGGCCAGATCACCATGCGCAGTGTCAAGTGTCGGCTGGAGTGGTGTGGAGCTTGCCGCCATTGGACTCTGGGGCAGTGGAAACGTGTTCTCTGGAGTGATGCATCACACTTCACTATCAGTCAGACGGACAAATCTGGATTTGGTGGATGCCAGGAGAACGCTACCTGCCCCAATGCAACCCCATCAAACACCTTTGGGATGAATTGGAACGGTGACTGCGAGCTAGCCCTAATAGCCCAACATCAGTGCCCGACCTCCCTAATTCTCTTGTGGCTGAATGGAAGCAAGTCCCCGCAGCAATGTTCCAACATCTAGTGGAAAGCCTTCTCAGAAGAGTGGAGGCAGTTAAGGCAGCAAAGGGGGGACCAACTCCATATTAATGCTAATGATTTTGGAATGAGATGTTCGACGAGCAGGTGTCCACATACTTTTCGCCATGTAGTGTGTAAGAGGATATTATCTCCTGTATGAACATTTTGTTGGCTACATGTATGGAGATGTTACTTAGCATCACTACTGTACTATATGCTCTTGTCTCTCTGCATGTATATGAAAGAGGGAGAATGGGGAAAAGACAGTTTGTATGTGTGAAAGAAAGATCCCACCTTCCATAGTGTGACATCTGTGCCAGCAGAAGAACTTCTCACACCCACATGTCATCACACTAAGTTTGAGTACATTTTCATAACCTGTAATGCCATGGAAACACTAACGCAGTGAGCTGGCCCCACAACACCACTGCGTAGCACACTGACCCACATGTCTGTGGTGGGACAGTCAGAGTGGCCACCAGCCAGATGAACCCACACGCTAACCCTGGCTGCCCTGACTTCACTTGTCCACTACAAGTGGAATAATGTGACTCAATATTAGGGATTTTTGTGGTATTACTAGATGTGTCAGGTGAACATACATGTCTTATGACAGTACATTTGAGTGTTATAACGGGGGTTTATATAATCAGAATTGAGTTGATTGACTGTGAACAGGCAGTTGGACTTGCTGCTAATGTTAGCATTGCTCTGAGTGAGAGGTGAGCTCTTTAGGTTGCTGTGTCAATGCCCCCTGTTGTCACGCCCTGACCTTAGAGAGCCGTTTTAGTTCTCTATTTGGTGAGGTCAGGGTGTGATGTGGGGTGGGCGTTCTATGTTTTGTATTTCTTTGTGTTTGGCCGAGTGTGGTTCCCAATCAGAGGCAGCTGTCTCGTTGACTCTGATTGGGAATCATACTTAGGTAGCCTTTTTCCCACCTATGTTGTGGGATCTTGTTTTTGTACAGCTCTTGTAGCCTACGGAACGGTACGTTCGTTTTGGTTTCACTTTGTTATTTTGTTGCTGGTTCTCATTTAAATAAATATGATGACCACAAATTACGCTGTGCCTTGGTCTCCTTCCAACAACGCATGTTACACCTGTCTTGCTCACTGGGTGCACATGGGAGGCAATTTGGCGTGCCTCTAGTTCCTACCAATGGAAAAATTGATTGGGCCAATAGATGCCTCCCTCTCCACTTCCTCCAAACCTGCTCCTGGTAGAGTCCTCAGCTGCTGATCACTGTAAATACCACACACATGTACTCTCAAATTATGTGAGCTGTTGTGTTTGTTTTTTATTCACCCTCACCAACAAGTTCACACATCTAGAAGATAATTAGACTGGAGAAGTCATCATGTTTGGCAGGACATGGAGTGGAAAGGAGTGAAATGTTAGCACAAACAGACTGGATTTCTCCAGGCTAATTATGTTGCCTTCCCAGGTTTGGGGTCAAATCCATTTCAATTCCAGTCAATTCAGAAAGTAAACCACGTTTCAATTCCAAATTGTCCTCATTGAAAAGCATTGAAGAGAATTGGAATTTCAGAGAATTCCTGAATTGACTGGAATTGGAAATGGAATTTACCCCAACCTTGTACCTTTCCAACTGATATTTGACGATTTCAACAATTTCTTTCTAAAAACTAAGTGTTTTAGAAATAATGTACACGAAACAAAAATATCAACGCAACATGTAAAGTGTTGGTCCCATATTTAATGAGCTGAAATAAAAGATCCCAGAAATGTTCCATACCCACAAAAAGCTTATTTCTCTAAAATGTTGTGCACAAATTTGTTTACATTCCTGATAGTGAGCATTTCTCCTGTTCAAATATGACCCATCTACCTGACAGGTGTGGCATATCAAGAAGCTTGTGCTGGGGACAATAAAAGGCCACTCTAAAATGTGCAGTTTTGTCACACAACACAATGCCACAGATGTCACACATGTGGGAACTCCTTCAAGACTGTTGTAAAATCATTCCAGGTAAAGCTGGTTGAGAGAATGATGAGTGTGCAAAGCTGTTATCAAGGTAAATGGTGACTATTTGAAGAATCTCACAAAATATATATATTTTGATTTGTTTAACTCTTTTTTAGGTTACTACATGATTCCATGTGTGTTATTTCATAGTTTTGATGTCTTCACTATTATTCTACAATGGAGAAAATAGTAAAAATATAATCCCTTGAATGACTAGGTGTGTCCAAACTGGCTGGTACTGTACACTCGTGGCCAAAAGTTTTGAGAATGACACAAATATTAATTTTCACAAAGTCTGCTGCCTCAGTTTGTATGATGGCAATTTGCATATACTCCAGAATGTTATGAAGAGTGATCAGATGAATTGCAAGTAATTGCAAAGTCCCTTTTTTGCCATGCAAATGAACTGAATCCCCCCCCAAAAATTCCACTGCATTTCAGCCCTGCCACAAAAGGACCAGCTGACATGTCAGTGATTCTCTTGTTAACACAGGTGTGAGTGTCAACGAGGACAAGGCTGGAGAACCCTCTGTCATGCTGATTGAGTTCTAATAACAGACTGGAAGCTTCAAAAGGAGGGTGGTGCTTGGGATCATTGTTCTTCCTCTGTCAACCATGCTTACCTGCAAGGAAACATGTGCCGTCATCATTGCTTGGCAGAAAAAGGGCTTCACAGGCAAGGATAATGCTGCCAGTAAGATTGCACCTAAATCAACCATTTATCGGATCATCAAGGAGAGCGGTTCAATTGTTGTGAAGAAGGCTTCAGGGCGCCCAGAAAGTCCAGCAAGCGCCAGGACCGTCTCCTAAAGTTGATTCAGCTGCGGGATTGGGGCACCACCAGTACAGAGCTTGCTCAGGAATGGCAGCAGGAAGGTGTGAGTGCATCTGCACGCACAGTGAGGTGAAGACCTTTGGTGGATGGCCTGGTGTCAAGAAGGGCAGCAAAGAAGTCACTTCTCTCCAGGAAAAACATCAGGGACAGACTGATATTCTGCAAAAGGTACAAGGATTGGACTGCAGAGGACTGGGGTAAAGTCATTTTCTCTGATGAATCCCCTTTCCGATTGTTTGGGACATCTGGAAAAAAGCTTGTCCGGAGAAGACAAGGTGAGCGCTACCATCAGTCCTATGTCATGCCAACATTATAAAGCATCCTGAGACCATTCATGCGTGGGGTTGCTTCACAGCCAAGGGAGTGGGCTCACTCACAATTTTGCCTAAGAACACAGCCATGAATAAGGAATGGTACCAACACATCCTCCAAGAGCAACTTCTCCCAACCATCCAGGAACAGTTTGGTGATGAACAATGCCTTTTCCAGCATTATGGAGCACCTTGCCATAAGGCAAAAGTGATAACTAAGTGGCTCGAGGAACAAAACATCAATATTTTGGGTCCATGGCCAGGAAACTCCCCAGACCTTAATCCCATTGAGAACTTGTGGTTAATCCTCAAGAGGCAGGTGGACAAGCAAAAACCCACAAATTCTGACAAACTCCAAGCATTAATTATGCAAGAATGTGATGCCATCAGTCAGGATGTGGCCCAGAAGTTAATTGACAGCATGCCAGGGCTGAATGGAGAGGTCTTGATAAAGAAGGGTCAACACTGGAAATATTGACTCTTTGCATCAACTTCATGTTATTGTCAATATAATCCTTTGACACTTGAAATGAAATGCTTGTAATTATACTTCAGTATTCCATAGTAACATCTGACAAAAATATCTAAAGACACAGAAACCGCAAACTTTATGGAAATTAATATTTGTGTTCTTCTCGAAACTTTTGGCCAGGACTGTGTGTATAATGTATAATATATATATATTTCATATCAGAGCACGATATAGTATGGGGCTTGAGCCCTATTGTTAAGATGTGCAGTTCATACTCAATCCCTCTACTTCCCACGATTATTTCCCACTTTCATCAGTGACAGTGTATGTGAGTATTTCAGCTGTTCTGTTATCATGTGTCTGTGTGTGTTGCTGGCAGGGGTGGAAGGGGTCAAGGTGGGTGGTTAGGAAACATGTTGCTCTGGTAGGGCAGTGGCAGTCATGCAAATAACTGCCGGTCTCACAGTAATTGACCGTTAATTAACATAAAGACGTTTAGCATCTCCTGGCTTCCATGCATACTGTAGCCTACAAGCCACCGATGCATACCTTTGGAACATGTACATTTAAAAAAAGTGTCACGATCGTCGTATGGAGTAGACCAAAGCGCAGCATGAGCTCTGATTTGTTTATTGTGCAGGCTACACACTTAACCAGTCTCATTCACAATTTGACAAACACTTAATAATATTCTAACCAGGCCTCGGATTTCCCGGCGGCATCCCCCTTGTGTGGCAGTAATGCCCCCTAAAAAATCCATGCCTTTTGAAGGCCAAAGTGGCCGTTGTGCCCTTAGGCTGAATATAATAATTATAATTCCTGGCTGCCATGCCCCGAAACACCTCTCACTCACATGGCTCTCTCAGATATTTCAATGATTATTTGCCAATGCTTGTCATGTGAGTGGGTCCTTCTCACAGGCATTTCATCTAAGAAGGGGGCTACAAGTGAAGACACATCGGGGACGCAACTGTGTGAATTCCGAAGCGCATATTGAAGATGTTAGAACAGTCCATATTTTCGTCAGCCAAGAAGATGAGTAGGCCTAACGAACAGTAAAATCACTAGCCTATGTTAATGTACTATCCCCCATAATACAAAAGTTGACCCATTCTATTGGTCAACTTGTCCTTCTGTGCAATAAATAAATTATACAAACATACTATGGGAAAGTTGTGGGATGCGATAGATTCCAAACTAATGCAACAACTCACATCAAAAAAACGTTGAAAAGCATTGAGGCTGATGCAATAGAACAGAACGTTTACCTTAAAATGTTGATAAACTATTACGCAATTTCTTCACATTATAAGCGCAGAAATGCGCACATGGCAGTAGTCAATAAGTGTAAATGTTCCAAAATGCAATCAATTAGCAGGAAAACACTTATCGAAAATGACGGAAATGTGATAATGCATGTAAAGATTATCTTCCCCAAACTTAACTCATGCTCCGCCTATGTATGTCAGTTAGGCTCTAATCAAATGAAATCAAATTTTATTTGTCACATGCGCCGAATACAACAGTTGTAGTAGACCTTACAGGGAAATGCTTAAAACAATGCAGTTTTAAAGAAGAAAAAAAAATAGAAATATAATATGTAATTAAGGAGCAACAATAAAATAACAGTAGCAAGGCTATATACAGGGGGTTCTGGTACAGAGTCCATGTGCGGGGACAACCGTTAGTCCAGGTAATTGAGGTAATATGTACATGTAGGTAGAGATTAAGTGACTAAGCATGGATAATAAACTGACTAGCAGCAGTGTAAAAATGGGGTGGGGTTGGGACAATGCAAATAGTCTAGATAGCCATTTGATTAACTGTTCAGAAGTCTTATGGCCTGGGGGTCGAAGCTGTTAAGAAGCCTTTTTGACCTAGACTTGGAGCTCCGGTACCTCTGGTTGTGTGGTAGCAGAGAGAACAGTCTATGACTAGGGTGGCTGGAGTCCTTTGAATTTTTTTAGGCCTTCCTCTGCGAATGGCTGGTATAGAGGTGCTGGATGGCAGGAAGCTTGGCCCCAGTGATGTACTGGGCTGTACGCACTACCCTCTGTAGTGCCTTGCGGTCGGAGGCCGAGCAGTTACCATACCCGTGCTCGGTCCTCTGTTTTTTTGTAGTCCACAATCATCTCCTTTGTCTTGATCACATTGAGGGAGAGGTTGTTATCCTGGCAACACACTGCCAGGACTCAGACCTCCTCCCTATAAGCTGTCTCATCACTGTCTGTGATCAGGCCTACCATTATATCTTCAGCAAACTTAATGATGGTGTAGGAGTCGTGCTTGGCCTGCAGTCATGGGTGAACAGGGAGTACAGGAGGGGACTGAGCATGCACCCCTGAGAGTGATGTGTTGTTACCTACCCTTACCACCTGGGGGCGACCCGTCAGGAAGTTGAGGATCCAGTTGCAGAGGGAGGTGTTTAGTCCCAGGGTCCTTAGCTTAGTGATGAGCTTTGAGGGTACTATGGTGTTGAACGCTGAGCTGTAGTCAATGAATAGCATTCTCACGTAGATGTTCCTTTTGTCCAGGTGGGAAAGGGCAGTGTGGAGTACAAAAGAGATGGCATCATCTGTGGATCTGTTGGGGCGGTATGCAAATTGGAGTGGCTCTAGGGTTTCTGGGATAATGGTGTTGATGTAAGCCATGACCAGCATTTCAAAGCACTTCAAGGCTACAGATGTGAGTGCTACGGATCGGTAGTCATTTAGGCAGGTTACCTTGGTGTTCTTGGGTACAGGATCTATGGTGGTCTGCTTGAAACATGTATTACAGACTCGGTCAGGGTATTAAAGACTTGCCAGTTGGTCAGTGCATGCTTGGAGTACACGTCCTGGTAATCCATCTGGCCTTATGAATGTTGACATGTGTAAAGGTCTTTCTCACATCGGCTACGGAGAACGTGATCACACAGTCGTCCAGAACAGCTGATGCTTTCACGCATGCTTCAGTGTTGCTTGCCTCGATGCGAGCACAGAAGTTATTTCGCTTGTCTGGTAGGCTCTTGTCACTGGGGTCGCGGCTGTGCTTCCCTTTGTAGTCCGTAATAGTTTGCAAGCCCTGCCACTTCCGACGAGCGTCTGAGCCGGTATAGTATGACTCAATCTTAGTCCTGTATTGACGCTTTGTCTGTTTGATGGTTCGTCGGAGGGCATAGAGGGATTTCTTATTAGCATCTGCGTCCTCTGACCACTTCCATATTGAGTGAGTCACTGGTACTTCCTGCTTTATTTTTTGCTTGTAAGCAGGAATCAGGAGGATAGAGGTATGGTCAGATTTGTCACCCATTAGACTATTCTTGATTTAATCTTGTCTTTACATATACTAAATAGCATATTGGTGAAATTTGTTTTGATTTAGAATGGACCATTATCATGCACCTGTCTCGGAACAGGGGCAGGGGGAAAAATACATGTAATCTATGCACTTAAATAGCGAATGGAAAATGCTTTTCCCGTGGTTCCTTTTCATGCAAGCCAGGTCGACTATACTCCTGTTGTAAAGCGAAGCAGTGTGCTTAATATTAGGAAAGTTGATAAATAAATATAGTAGGCCTAGCCTATAGAAAGCTGATGGGATCCTCTTCTTTTTAATAGAGGCCATCAAAACTCTGTTTTCTCACACAATTGCATAGCCTATAGAAATGTTGCTCAACATGAGCTCATGGGCTCTCATGAAGTGTTTTATTTTTGATAACATTTGCATTGATGTCAGAGTGACTAGAGGGACAATAAAGGGCTCAGTACCAGGCAGTTAGCAAGTTTGGTAGGCTGCTAATGACCATCAGCAGCATCAGAGCTTTGAGAAGCCTAGTTACCGTGACTAGAGTCACATGGAATTGGACTGCGGTCATATGACTCGTGACTGACGGTAATACGGTCACCGTAACAGCCCTATGCTCTGGTGATGCTGGAAGGGGAGGCATTGGGAGGCAGGGGGGTATCGAGCGGCCCTCTGGTGATGCTGGAAGGGGACGCGTTGGGAGGCAGGGGGGTATCGTGCGGCCCTCTGGTGATGCTGGAAGGGGAGGCGTTGGGAGGCAGGGGGGTATCGAGCGGCCCCCTGGTGATGCTGGAAGGGGAGGCATTGGGAGACGGGGGTATCGAGCAGCCCTCTGGTGATGCTGGAAGGGGAGGCGTTGGGAGGCAGGGGGATATCGAGCGGCCCTCTGTGCGGTGACCTTGGCCTCTGGTACTAATGGAAGTAGAGGGCAGCAGAGGTTTCTCTCTCTCGTCTGTCTGTGTCTGTCTGTCTGTCTGTCTGTCTGTCTGTCTGTCTGTCTGTCTGTCTGTCTGTCTGTCTGTCTGTCTGTCTGTCTGTCTGTCTGTCTGTCTCTGTCTGTCTGTCTGCCCTCCACTATCTCCTTTATGTTTGTTGGTGTCTACAAGGTGTCAGTCATTATCTTCCATCTTCTCTCCTCTATCTCTCTGCTTCTCCCCTTCCCTTTCTCCTTTTCTCCACCTCCAGTCCATTCTCTCTACATGTTGTTCTTACCGTATCCCTGTATCATTTGAAGAGCTACAATGTTCTGAACAAGGAAAATCTCCACCATGACATAATGGACCGTGTTTAGGTCAAACAGATCGTTATCACTGCAAGAGCACATTACGGTGGCTAACTACTAAACAAGTATCCATTGGTCAAAATAAATGGTCTGAAAAAGCAGTCAACATGGCAGTTACCTTATCTATTATGAGTACAGAATACATGTAGGATTTTGCCTGGGTTACGTCTCGTTACACAACTGGGCTTCTTGGTAATCCCCTCTTTTATAATTGAATTTCGATTTGCGCTTACAAAAAGAGGGAAATAATCCCTGTCATTGATCTTTGCTGGTATTGATTAGTCTGCGTAAGATTAAGCACATTATGTGATTGACTGTACAATCAGTGGTCCGTAGAAGAGGGACAGATGGTGAATGTCAGTCAGTGAGAGAGACAGACCCTACATCTCCCCCTACTGTGCCCCCTGTCTCTGACTAAGTCTGTAGGGTAGAACAATTCTTACTAAAATAACTCCTGACTACAGGAGGTTGGGGGCACCTTAATTGGGGAGGATGGGCTCGTGCTAATAGCTGGAGTGGGATTGATGGAATGGTATCAAATACATCAAACACACAGTTGAATACCATTCCATCCATCCATACAGCCATTGTTATGAGCCGTCCTCACTTCAGCAGCCTCCACTGCTCCAGACGTTGTTTTTCTAAATGAAAACATGCTTCATGATTCTGCGTATACTGTATTTGTTTGTGTTAGCTATAGGTTTGTGTGCATTTGTGTGTGTGTCTCAGTTTGTGTCTGAGTGTACTGTATGTATGTGTTTGTATGTAAGTGTGTGTGTGTTATGTGCATACTGTATTAGCAGCAGTGTTGCCGCGGGGCTCCAGCTGTGAGGGCTGGGCTGCCGGGTGCAGAGGGAGAGGGAGAGTTTTCTCCCGCCCTCTCTTCCAGCCACACTCCTCAACATGAGCCTGAAACAGAAACTCCAACCTGTGAGTACTCCAAGTCTACTCTCTCACTCCCTATTCTCTTCTTCCTTTCTCTTCCTGTCTCACTCCTGTCCTTTTCTGCCTCTCCTCTGACCCTCATGGTCATCTGGTGGTTCGTAGCAGGCTACCTAGCTCCATCCTCCGTATTGACAGTGAGGCATGGACAGTGACGGATGTTGTTAGTGCTGATGTAATCTTGTTGTCGTCATAATTTGTCTTGTGTCACTTGTCGCCCACTTTTCTTTCATAGGTGATAAATATGTTGATGTTTTGTGGGCTCCAGGGTACTTGTTGGTCTCTGGCATTTGGAATGTTCATCTGATTAGCATGAATCAAATTTAATTTTGTTCTGAAAATGAGTATTCTAATTTAAAGAGAACAGTTCACAGTGCCTGCAAGGTGTTTGTTTTGGTGTATGAAATAACACTAAGTGTCAGAGGTTTTTAATTCCATTGTTACTGGATTGTTACTGAAGTATTAACATAGTTAGGTGTTCTTTATGCAAATAGCTAGTGTTTGTTTTTAATCTTAAAAAATATATTTGTTGTATTCTATGTCAGATGTCATTGTATTTTCCAATAAGGACTGTTAACTGTTATAAGCCCTGAGTGGTTTGGGTTAAACATTGTGGTGCCGACAGCATGGATCTTATTCAGGCTGTCATTATGAAACAGGACTGGAAATTATGTCAATAATCAGAAATTACCCAGATGAGTGAATCTGGGTAACACACACACGCACACTGCCCATCCCTCAGCTTGCTGCAGGTGTACAATCTTAATTTCATCATCCTGTTGCAGGAGCACTTTCCTGCAATGCAGAAAATGTAAAGCGTGTTGTGTATTTGAGGTTTAAAAAGGCTTCTGAAGTTTATAATTTCCACTTTGAAATGTCATTCATTATAATCCACATAATAATTCACATTTCCTGTTGCTGCAGAGTTATTTTCCTGCTGTATCGAACTGGCTAAAATTAAGATCCTACATCTGTACAGTACTTTAAATGCTCTGCTATGAGAGGTTCTGCAGTTCATTTTAACATCCTCAGTCTTCAGTCAATCGTTTCAGTTTGTTGTTTCAAATTATTTATTCAGGGTAAGAAATGCATTAACTGAACTATCCATTTAATTAAAGCTCAGTCCTACTCTATTCCCAGTATTAGATTAGTTTACTGACTACTGGAGCAGCACTGGACTGGGTGAGAGTTGGGTCATAGTGTGGTAAGTGGGCAGTGTGTAGTCTGGATGGGAATCGATAGGAGACTAACCATGTGGTGTCATTTTATCACCTCTAGGACTGACTGTATGTGGGGACTTTAGCCTTACAGGTTTGTTCTCTTACTTTGAGTCTGAACATCTTTTCCATTTAAGAATCAAAGCTGTGAGGGCTGAGAGAGGTCAGATGTTCTGGAAAGAAATGGAAATTGTCATAGGAAGCTTTCACCTTGTACTCTCAGGTTATTTAGTAGGGCAAAAACCTTGTAGCACTGAACATGCCGCATTTAATGTACCTGTATTTTGTGATCCAGCTAAGTAGGGATATTGGAGAGGGTTGGCAGCAAGGGCACCATGGTAACGCTGTGTGTTTTTACAGATTATTCTGTCACCATGGCTATGTTCATAGTTATGCAAACTATACATGCAAAGTAGTATGAGCCAGTATTGGTTCCACTAGTCTAGCCTGCAGAACATGTTGACTGTGTAGGTTCCATCAGCCTAGCCTGCAGCACATGTTGACTGTGGAGGTTCCACCAGCCCAGCCTGCAGCACATGTTGACTGTGGAGGTTCCACCAGCCTAGTGTGCAGCACATGTTGATCAGAGAGGTTCCACCAGCCCAGCCTGCAGCACATGTTGACTGTAGAGGTCCCACCAGCCCAGCCTGCAGCACATGTTGATCAGGGAGGTTGCACCAGCCCAGCCTGCAGCACATGTTGACTGTAGAGGTCCCACCAGCCCAGCCTGCAGCACATGTTGATCAGGGAGGTTGCACCAGCTCAGCCTGCAGCACATGTTAACTGTCATGAATCTCGAGTGAGACAACAACAGATTTTATTTATTTTCTATTGAACCTTTATTTAACTAGGCAAGTCAGTTAAGAACAAATTCTTATTTACAATGACAGCCTATCCCGGCCAAACCCGGACGACGCTGGGCCAATTGTGCTGCGCCCTATGGGACTCCCAATCCCATCCGGATGTGATACAGTCTGGAATCGAACCAGGGACTGTAGTGACTTCTCTTTGCACTGAGATGCAGGGCCTTTGCACCATTCGGGAGCCCATATGGGTGATATCAGAGAGCACATTGTGTCTGCCTATGTCCAGAGCTGTAAAAATACTTGCAAGTACTACTTAAGTAGTTTCTTGGTATCTGTACTTTACTCAACTATTTATATTTTTGACTACTTTTACTTTTATTTTCCAAAAGAAAATTATGTACTTTTTTACTCCATACATTTTCCCTGACACCCAAAAGTACATTTTGAATGGTTAGCAGGACAGGAAAATTGTTTAATTCACACACTTATCAAGAGAACATCCTTGGTCATCCATACAGCCTCTACGTCAAGCACACAGACAGTTTTGACCAATACTGCCCTCCTACACAAGCACTCACAAAAGGTGTTAGTGAAAATGAACCAAAATCACCCAGCTCTTTGCAACAATCCCTGTCGATTTGCTTGTAAATTAGGGCACTTACCCTGCTCTGCCATTGGCCGAGGGACAGTGCAGGGGTCACATGGTGTGGCAGGTGAGCTGCAGCAGGGTCTTTTAAAAGGCCAGTGAGCGGGGTGGGGCGGGGGAGAAGGGTACAGACAGCCAGGCAGCCAGAGAGGGTCCACTCCCCAGCAGTGGTCTGTTAGAGCTGGGCACATAGGCACTGGGCCACTGGGTAGCTGATCTAGAGCATTGTGCTGGACATAGCGGGCTAGGATGGAGCAGGGGAGGACCTATATGTTCCGGGGGAGGCAGGGTGGGCTGCTGGGGAATTTGAGGGGGACCAGGGTGTCGTGCTCCTCCTCCTGCTGCTGCTGTGGTCGGGACCAGGATAGACTGGAGCTCCTGGATATGGAGGCTCTCATCGTTGTACCGGTTAGTAGGAGCACTAGGCTCAGACTGATTGAAATGGTCTATGTGAGTGTGTTCTTATGGGTTATTGTTGTCCATTCAGATACTGTCGTTTCGATGATGGTGTGTGAGGAAATTATACATTGGTGTGTGAGGAAAATATACATTTTTAGGTCATATTATGGTCTGTGCCGTCACTATGAGAACACAATCACTAAGGTCCTCTCTGTATTTGAATTTGCACCTATAATTTACATACTGGTTATTATAGTTGATTTGGTTCCTACTTGGCTGTACTGACTGTGTTGAACACTCAGAAATCAGACCCCCGTCAACCATGTAGATATTTGTCTCGTGAAAAGCTGTGCGTTGGCTTCTACAGTGTTTGTGTTGAGTCCATTGAGACAGATATTGTTTATACTCCAGGACATAATTGTCTTCATGACAACATGACTGGCTAGCTGTGAGACTGAGGGATGTTTGTGTGAACATTTACACTTATTGCATTGTATTACACACACACACACACACACACACACACACACGCACACACACACACACACACACACGCACACGCACACACACACACACACACACACACTCCTTCTCCCTCTTTGTCACTCATTCTGGAATACACATTAACTCTGATTGATTTGTGACAGGGCTTGAACAGCTAATGGAGGGTTGTTGTGTTTTTTTGCTGCTGCTGTTCTAGTTGTGCTAGAGGTGATAGACATGTGGGTTGGAGGCCCGCGGTGTCAGACACAGTAGGTAGTTAGACAGAACACAGTTGCTCCACTTCCTTCCCCCAAAGGGCACAACAAAGACAATATCAGGTCCTGTTCTGCTCCTCTCTGAACTGTCTTCTGCTCTGGTTCCCTGAACCCATGTCCCTCAGGTTTCTCGGCACAGTTCTCTGACATGACTCACTCTCTTTCCCATTTCTTATACTGCTTTCCATTTTGCTAAGGCTGTTTGGCTTATCATCTCATATTCTTGGGGTTCTAATCAAGGCCTTTTCAGCAGGGTGGTGAGGGGCCATTGTGAAGATATTCTGTTTAAATTCTGTTTCGCTTTTGCTGCCCATGATTAATCTAGATTCAGCAGGACTCTCTGACCATCTCTGCCCTCCCCGTTTAGGTACTGTCCCTAGGGGCTGATGTCCTGCCAGAGTACAAGCTCCAGGCGCCTCGCATCCACAAGTGGACCATCCTCCACTACAGTCCCTTCAAGGCGGTGTGGGACTGGGTCATCCTTCTGCTGGTCATCTACACGGCCGTCTTCACCCCCTACTCCGCTGCCTTCCTGCTCAACGAGGTGGAGGACGAGCTCCGGCGCTCCTGTGGCTACACCTGCAACCCCCTCAACGTGGTGGATCTGGTGGTGGACGTCATGTTTATCGTGGACATTCTCATCAACTTCCGGACCACATATGTCAATCACAATGACGAGGTGGTCAGCCACCCGGGGCGCATCGCCCAGCATTACTTCAAAGGCTGGTTCCTCATTGATATAGTGGCAGCCATCCCCTTCGACCTGCTCATATTCCGCTCTGGCTCTGATGAGGTGAGATGGATGGCGGAGAAGGTGGATCATTTTAATCTATGTGTAGTAATGGTCCTTTTTTTGCAGTGTTGGTCAGTGTACCAATTCAACAAAGTCAATCTCATAAATCTTCTTGTTCTTTTACATTAATTGCTTTGTTTGTACATTGAACCTCTCTCCTCTCAGCCCCAGACAACCACTCTGATTGGCTTGCTGAAGACTGCTCGGCTGCTGCGATTGGTGCGTGTGGCACGGAAGCTGGACCGCTACTCAGAGTACGGCGCCGCCGTTCTCTTCCTCCTCATGTGCACCTTTGCCCTCATTGCCCATTGGCTGGCCTGTATCTGGTACGCCATCGGCAACGCGGAGCGCACCAACTCGGCACGCATCGGAGGCATGAAGATCGGCTGGCTGGACAACCTGGCTGAACAGATTGGTAAACCATACAACGACACAGACCCTGCCTCCGGCCCCTCCACCAAGGATAAATACGTCACGGCGCTTTACTTTACCTTCAGCAGCTTGACCAGCGTGGGCTTCGGCAACGTTTCCCCCAACACCAACCCTGAGAAGATCTTCTCCATCTGCATCATGCTAATCGGCTGTGAGTAGTGTGTCTGAGTACGTCACCAGTGTGTCTGAGTACGTCACCAGTGTGTCTGTGTGTCCAGAGTGTTCATATGCATTGCTGCATTACTTTAAGTGTAGTACCACCTATGATTTTAGGTGGATGTCACTGACATGTCTCTCTGTCGTCTGCTGTAGCTCTGATGTATGCCAGTATCTTTGGTAACGTGTCGGCTATCATCCAGAGGCTGTACTCCGGCACGGCCCGTTACCACACCCAGATGCTGCGTGTCAAAGAGTTCATCCGCTTCCACCAGATCCCAGAGGGACTACGCCAGAGACTGGAGGAATACTTCCAACATGCCTGGTCCTATACCAATGGCATCGACATGAACGCTGTGAGTCACTCTCAAACACACATTCATATACAGCCAAACACGCACACATCCATACGCACGCAAAAAACACACGTTCATATTCACACGAAAAACACATATTCCCTACTTGCCACCTGAGTTTTTCCGTTATTAGGTGCTCAGACAGGGAGACCTAACAGTGGAAATGATGTGCGTCATATCCTTTGTGTTAGTAGATAGATGGCGTCCTGCTGGTTGAGGAGAAGAGAAAAGCATTAGCCCTCTAACACCACAGGAACATGACGTAGCAGAGAGCACGCCTGTCAATTCAATCTGAACAGAGTTGATCGCATAGACACTGTGTGTGTGCATGTGTCCCCTTGTCAATAGTGAGCATCAACTGAAACAGCTCTCCCCCCACTCTCTCTCTGGCTCTCTCTCTCTGTCTCTCTCTCTCTCTCTCTCTGTTTCTCTGTCTCTCTCTGTCTCGCTCTGTCTCTCTATCTCTCTCTCGCTCTGTCTCTCACTCTGTCTCTCTCTTTGTCTCTCTCTCTCTCTTTGTCTCTCTCTCTCTCTCTGTCTCCTCTCTCTCTCTCTCTCTCTCTCTTTGTCTCTCTCTCTCTCTCTGTCTGTCTCTCTCTCTCGCTCTGTCTCTCTGTCTCTCTCTGTGTCTCTCTCTCTGTGTCTATCTCTCTCTGTGTCTCTCTCTTTGTCTCTCTGTATCTCCCTCTCCTCTCTTTCTCTCTTTCTCTCTTTCTCTCTCTCTCCCTCTCTGTCTCTCTCTCTCTCCTCTCTTTCTCCCTCTCCCATTTCTCTAGGTGCTGAAGGGTTTCCCTGAGTGTCTGCAGGCTGATATCTGCCTCCACCTGAACCGCTGTCTGCTCCAGAACTGCAGGGCCTTCAAGGGGGCCAGTAACGGCTGTCTGCGGGCACTGGCCATGAGGTTTAAGACCACCCACGCCCCTCCGGGCGACACCCTGGTCCACATGGGAGACGTCCTCTCAGCTCTCTACTTCATCTCTAGAGGGTCCATAGAGATTCTGAGAGACGATGTGGTGGTGGCCATACTGGGTAGGCTAAAGGGTGGTGGTGGTTACTGGGTAGGCTGAAGGGTGGTGGTGGTTACTGGGTAAGCTGAAGGGTGGTGGTGGTTACTGGTTATGCTGAAGGGTGGTGGTGGTTACTGGGTAGGCTGAAGGGTGGTGGTGGTTACTGGGTAGGCTGAAGGGTGGTGGTGGTTACTGGGTAGGCTGAAGGGTGGTGGTGGTTACTTTGTAAGCTGAAGGGTGGTGGTGGCCATACTGGGTAGGCTGAAGGGTGGTGGTGGTTACTGGGTAGGCTGAAGGGTGGTGGTGGTTACTGGGTAGGCTGAAGGGTGGTGGTGGTTACTGGGTAGGCTGAAGGGTAGTGGTGGTTACTGGGTAGGCTGAAGGGTGGTGGTGGCCATACTGGGTAGGCTGAAGGGTGGTGGTGGTTACTGGGTAAGCTGAAGGGTGGTGGTGGTTACTGGGTAGGCTGAAGGGTGGTGGTGGTTACTGGGTAGGCTGAAGGGTGGTGGTTACTGGGTAGGCTGAAGGGTGGTGGTGGTTACTGGGTAGGCTGAAGGGTGGTGGTGGTTACTGGGTAGGCTGAAGGGTGGTGAGGGTTACTGGGTAGGCTGAAGGGTGGTTGTGGTTACTGGGTAGGCTGAAGGGTGGTGGTGGTTACTGGGTAGGCTGAAGGGTGGTGGTGGTTACTGGGTATGCTGAAGGGTGGTGGTGGCCATACTGGGTAGGCTGAAGGGTGGTGGTGATTACTGGGTAGGCTGAAGGGTGGTGGTTGCCATACTGGGTAGGCTGAAGGGTGGTGGTGGTTACTGGGTAGGCTAAAGGGTGGTGGTGGCCATACTGGGTAGGCTGAAGGGTGGTGGTGGCCATACTGGGTAGGCTGAAGGGTGGTGGTGGTTACTGGGTAGGCTGAAGGGTGGTGGTGATTACTGGGTAGGCTGAAGGGTGGTGATGGTTACTGGGTAGGCTGAAGGGTGGTGGTGGCCATACTGGGTAGGCTGAAGGGTGGTGGCCATACTGGGTAGGCTGAAGGGTGGTGATGGTTACTGGGTAGGCTGAAGGGTGGTGGTGGCCATACTGGGTAGGCTGAAGGGTGGTGGTGGTTACTGGGTAGGCTGAAGGGTGGTGGTGGTTACTGGGTAGGCTGAAGGGTGGTGGTGGTTACTTTGTAAGCTGAAGGGTGGTGGTGGCCATACTGGGTAGGCTGAAGGGTGGTGGTGGTTACTGGGTAGGCTGAAGGGTGGTGGTGGTTACTGGGTAGGCTGAAGGGTGGTGGTGGTTACTTTGTAAGCTAAAGGGTGGTGGTGGCCATACTGGGTAGGCTGAAGGGTGGTGGTGGTTACTGGGTAGGCTGAAGGGTGGTGGTGGTTACTGGGTAAGCTGAAGGGTGGTGGTGGTTACTGGGTAGGCTGAAGGGTGGTGGTGGTTACTGGGTAGGCTGAAGGGGGTTGGTGGTTACTGGGTAAGCTGAAGGGTGGTGGTGGTTACTGGGTAGGCTGAAGGGTGGTGGTGGTTACTGGGTAGGCTGAAGTGTGGTGGTGGTTACTGGGTAGGCTGAAGGGTGGTGGTGGTTACTGGGTAGGCTGAAGGGTGGTGGTGGTTAGTGGGTAGGCTGAAGGGTGGTGGTGGTTACTTTGTAAGCTGAAGGGTGGTGGTGGCCATACTGGGTAGGCTGAAGGGTGGTGGTGGTTACTGGGTAGGCTGAAGGGTGGTGGTGGTTACTGGGTAGGCTGAAGGGTGGTGGTGGTTACTTTGTAAGCTAAAGGGTGGTGGTGGCCATACTGGGTAGGCTGAAGGGTGGTGGTGGTTACTGGGTAGGCTGAAGGGTGGTGGTGGTTACTGGGTAAGCTGAAGGGTGGTGGTGGTTACTGGGTAGGCTGAAGGGTGGTGGTGGTTACTGGGTAAGCTGAAGGGTGGTGGTGGTTACTGGGTAGGCTGAAGGGTGGTGGTGGTTACTGGGTAGGCTGAAGGGTGGTGGTGGTTACTGGGTAGCCTCTCCTTCTTTTTTAAGTCTTTCCCTCGTTCTTCCCTTTCAAGCTTATGTGGTTTAGTGCCTATCTCTGTCTGTCTGCCTATCTCTGTCTGTCTGCCTATCTCTGTCTGTCTGCCTATCTCTGTCTATCTGTTTCTCTCTCTCTCCCTCTCTCACACTCACGCTCACTCACACACACACATCCACACACACACTGCTGTGTTGTGGTGTGCTGTTTAGCCAGAGGTGTTTGGGCACGGCTCCACTTCCATTCCATAGTGTCATTGATTTCCGATCACCCAATTGATCACCCACTCTCTCTATGCTAGCCTGTCTCGCTTTGATTCGTCTCCCCTCTGCATTTAAGTGGACACAAAGTCAGGCCTAACTGGAATAATGTAGAGCATTAGTGTTATTATTCTACTCTCTGAAAAATCTAGAAATAATCCTGAAGAAAGTATCTATCAGGGTAGTCTTGTCGACGGAGGCTTTCACTCCCCCTGGTGGTGTATGTGAGTGAGTTTATGAGTGTTTTTAATGCGTATGTTGTCCAATTATTTTTGTTGTTGTTCAATCATTGCTTTCTCCATTGTCCCTCTATTCATCTCCGTTTCCTCTTCAGGTGTCACACCTTTCAACCTCTCATCTCTCTCTCTCTTGTTCTCTCCGTAGGTCAGAATGATATCTTCGGGTGTCACACCTTTCAACCTCTCATCTCTCCATTCTCTCTCTCGTTCTCTCCATAGGTCAGAATGATATCTTCGGGGAACCCATCTATCTTTTTGGGCGTCCAGGGAAGTCGAGTGCAGACGTCAGGGCTTTGACCTACTGTGACCTCCATAGAATCCTGAGGGAGGACCTGCTGGAGGTGCTGGACATGTACCCAGACTTCTCCGACTGCTTCTGGACCAACCTGGAGATCACCTTTAACCTCCGAGATGTGAGTACCATCAGGGGGGGGACAGAGAGCACCCTCTCCAACCACTAGTAGGTACTGTTCATGTTGGGCCGGTTTCCTGGACACAGACTGTGTAGCCTTGGACTAAAAATCATTCTCAATGGAGAATCTCCTTTGAAAGGGTTTTTAGCCCTGGTCTAGTCTTAATCTGTGTCTGGGAAACCAGCCCTTAGTCATAAAGAGAGCTTAGCACAAGGTCAATGAGTTTTAGTTAGACAAACTAATGCAAAAGCATTACTTCTTGAATATTTAGTGTATAAATCTGATGATTGATGATGTGTGTGTAATGTGTTGTAAAGTGTAAGTTGTTTTTTGTTGAGTTACTGAAGCTGATGTGTATTAGGTAGATAGAATGAACCAGGCACCTCCCAGTGAGGATTCTGAATGTGGATACCGACGGCCGCGTCCACGACGCACGAGAAACCGGCCTGGTGAGTGTGTGTGGTTCTGCTCATTATGAAGTGGTGGATTTCTTATACATTGTTAAAAGTTAAAGTAGTGTTACAATCAATGATATGTCTAAAGTTGTGGTGAACATTGTACCTGTCCTGGTTGTGTGTAGACGGCATGGACCGTGAGGACTCATTTCCAGACCAGTCGTGTCCTTTGGGGAACCACAGCGGCCCGGACACAAGCTCCCACTGGGAGGGCATGTGTAGCAGCGCCAGCGCCTGCTCCCAGTCCAGTGACGATGAGATGAAGCCCCTGGGACATAGCAAAGCAGAGATGTACACCTCTGTGGATGACACCGATGACTACCCTCCTGCTGTGGTCAGCCTGCTGCCTCCCAGTGGACCCTTAGCCGGCATGGGGCCGCCCCTGGACCGAGGAAGTCACCAATACACAGGTAAAGAGAGACTGAGATATGGAGTATCTCAGTATTACGCATGAACTAACTAAGATCAGTGGACTGTATTATGTTATAACCTGCATCAAAGCATTCCCACAGGCATCTCTGCTCTTTCTCTACATCCCAGCTGCAGCCCCCATCAACATGCCAGGCCCAGGGGTGTATGGGTATTGGCCTGACCGGAGGACCAGTCAGTTGTCAGATCCCCAGCGGCGCTGCTCCTCAGTCAGGGGCACCTACCACTCTCCTCCCTGTGCAGAGGACAGGCCCAGTGAACTGGAGTCCAGAGTGGAGCTGCTACAGTCCCAGCTCCACAGGTATAGAGGAGATGAGAGAAGAGAGGAAAAGTGAGGAGAGGAGAGGAGAGAAGAGAAGAGGAGGGGGAAAGGGATGACAGGAAAGGAGAGGAAAAGTGGCGAGGGCACAGCTAAGGGGATCTTTAGAAAGGAACTGTGAGGAGAGGAGAGGAGAGGAGAGGAGAGGAGAGGAGAGGAGAGGAGAGGAGAGGAGAGGAGAGGAGAGGAGAGGAGAGGAGAGGAGAGGAGAGGAGAGGAGAGGAGAGGAGAGGAGAGGAGAGGAGAGGATTTACAGACAGGTAAAGGAAGATAATCATTGGAGAAGAAGCCAAAATAAATAATGGAGGAAAACCAAGAAATGATTGAGAGAGATCACAGAGGAAGAAATGATTGACTTTATTCATTATGGTCTTTCCTCTCCCACCCACCCTGCCTCCATCCTTGGCCCTGCCCAGACTGGAGACTCGGATGACTGCAGACATCCACGTGATCCTGCAGCTGCTCCAAAGGCAGATAACCCCAGTGCCCCCGGCCTACAGAACTGTGTTGCCCAGCCCTCACCCTGCTCACCCCACCACCCTGTACAGCACAGCAGCCCCCATCATCCACACTGTCCCCTCCATGCCCCCAATCAAGATTGACAGCATGCTTTCGCCAATGCAGGTGGGTAGTGGTATGGTGTACAATATATATCCGTTTTTGCTTGCTACAATGCTCTGTCCTCGAAGAGCTATATGATATTGTGAAACAGTATTGGTATTAAAGGTTGTCCAGTATACTGAGTTACTGAATCGCTTTTGTGCTTCACCTCTCTACCCCCTGTTTTTTTCTTTGCAGAGCCCGGACTCAGAGAAGCACAAGTTCAAGGACTCCCTGTCCAGTGGAATCCACCTCACGGTGGCCTCTGATGACACCATGTCCATGTCCCCTGAGACAGAGCCCCTTCCAGGGTCCTCCATGGGCCTCAGCCCCCACCATGTCTCCTGCCAAACTCTGGGGCCCTCTGGACTGCTGTGTGGCAGCCTGCGTTTCCCCTCCCTCCCTGACAACCTGGAGACCTCCACAGAGGGGCAGGAGATTCAGAGGCACGTTTCTGACCCCATCCTGCCAGGCAGCTAAAACCCTCTGACCTTTAACCTTTAACCTTTAACCTGATCATCCCTCACTCCTAGCACCCCCTGCACCACCACAGGAGGACAATCATATGTTGGCAGAGTCACTTCTCTAATCGTCCCCTCTCTCATTACTCCTCTCCCATCCCCGCCCAACCCCCTAACCTGTAAGATGCTGCTGATCAACGTGGGTTGCCTTCCACGTAGCTGAGAGGAGGTTCTATGGAGGGCCCCCTCTCACTGACTCACAGTGCCCGGGGCTGAGGCACCTCTGGTCCTGTGCGACAAACAACCTCTCCTCTCTATCAGGGTCTAGGGCATTATTGAGAGGGGGTTTAGGATTTCTGCAACCCAGACCCCACAAAGCCTGGGGGCCTGGCACTGCCTATGGAGAACTGATATGAAACTGGGCTGACTAGAAGCACACGTACACACACGTCACACGGACACTAACAATAACCCCAAGCCCCCTTTCCCCTGGATCTTAAAGCTGTAGTATTGTCATTCCTCTCTCCTTTTCCTTTTGTTAAGTGATGGTCCTTTTATGCCATGGTCCTTTTTGTTGGGAGATAAGAATTTGGCCAAAAATACATATAACTGTGTGTACTGTATGTTTACACTGTAGAGGAACTGCACATTCAGGCTCAGTGCTGTTTATAAGTTGAACTGAAACTTATTTTTATAGTATCATGAGGATCTTACCGTCAATCTGGAAATCTAATAGTTATGAACGCACACATGTATTTCTTTCACACTATTGCTATGTTGGTGTAACATATTATCAACAGATGATATAAAGAGATGGTATAAATGCCATCTAAATACAGTTTATGTCTGTATGGTAGGAATGACTACTGTAAAAGTGGCCATTTCTACTCTCATGTTCTACCAATCATATGACTTAATGGAAAGCAATATTTGTTAACATGAAGTGACATGTCTCATTATTGAGTCAACATTGTCAGGGGTCATGAGAACAGATAATTGACATGGGAAAAAAGCAGACAGTTTCCTCATCTCTTTTATGCTGTAGTTATGTAGCACTTGTGAAGCATTATAAACACCTTTCATTTATACAGCCATTACTGCTTTGCTTGGGTCATCATGTTTGTGTATGTCTATATATCTGTTCTGTTTCACAGGACTGTTGTTACACCAAGGATGCATCATCTCTTTTTCAGGTGTGTGTGTGTGTGTGTGTGTGTGTGTGTGTGTGTGTGTGTGTGTGTGTGTGTGTGTGTGTGTGTGTGTGTGTGTGTGTGTGTGTGTGTGTGTGTGTGTGTGTGTGTGTGTGTGTGTGTGTGTGTGTGTGTGCGCGTGCGCGCAGTGTTTGTTGACTATGTTTGAGTAAGTGACATGGTCACATGTTTAACATCACCCTTTTGGAAGGCCGGGATTCAATCTAATTCTACAAGACAATGTTCCCACTTTTGAAGAGACCACATTAACGGTGAATTTGTCGGCTCAATCGGAAATTACGTTCAAGTGGTGCATTGTCCAAATCTGCAATCAGATTGAATCCTGGCCCAAATGTGTGTAATGACTCAAGGTGCCAAAATTATTGCATGTTTGATGCCCACCTGGGAGGAAGTGATGTGGATGGAATCTGCCAATCAAGTGATGTCACTGGGATGTCACTGGTGTCATTTTCCCAGAATCCCAGTGTCAAGATGTTTTTGACAGTTTCAGGAGAATGTAACTCTGTTTTTTAAGCCTTTATTGTTCTGTAAAGGTTTCTTGAAGCACAAAATCATAAATCTTATTAATCTTTTTTAGATTAAAGATTATTTATAACAAATAATACAGAAACTTCAACTACTGACAAGTTGTTTATTTTTGGTTGAGGGCTTGGACTTAAGTGGTTTGCACCATTTCCTATTCTTCAGTTGGGCTTACTTTTGTGGAATTCATAGACATCAATTTATAAACCATATTTTAAAACCAGGGATTCATTCAGTTGGGCCATGTTAAAGCCCCAGTTCATCCCAAAGATGTTTGATGGGGTTGAGGTCAGGGCTCTGTGTAGGCTAGTCAAATTCTTCTTCCACATGATCTCGACAAACCATTTCTGTATGGACCTCGCTTTATGCATGGGGGCATTGTCATGCTGAAACACGAATGGGCCTTCCCCAAACTGTTGCGACAATGTTGGAAATACATAATCTTCTTGAATGTCATTGTATGCTGTAGAGTTCAGATTTCCCTTCACTGGAACTAAGGGGCTTAGCCCGAACCATGAAAAACAGCCCCAGACCATTATTCCTCCACCAAACTTTACAGTTGTCATTATGCATTAGGGCAGGTAGCGTTCTCCTGGCATCCACCAAACCCAGATTTGTCCGTCGGACCGACGCGTTTCTACTGCTTCAGAGTCCAATGGCAGCGAGCTTTACATCACTCTAGCCGGCGGTTGGCATTGCGCATGATGATCTTAGGCTTGTGTGCGGCTGCTCGGCCACAGATACCTATTTCATGAAGCTCCTGACGAACAGTTATTGTGCTGACGTTGCTTCCCGAGGCAGTTTGGAACTCGGTAGTGAGTGTTGCAACCGAGGACAGATGATTTTCACCACTCGGTGGTTTTGTTCTTTGAGCTTGTGGAGCTGTTGTTGCTCCTAGACGTTTCCACTTCACAATAACAGCATTACAGTTGACCGGGGTAGCTCTAGCAGGGCAGAAATCTGACTGAGCTCTTCAGTAAGGCCAATTTACTGCCAATGTTTGTCTATGGAGATCGCATGGTTGTCTGCTAGATCTTATTCTCCTGTCAGTAACGGGTGTAGCTGAAATAGCCGAATACACTAATACTAAAATTGTGAAAATTATGAGTGAGAAATGTTGGTGGGATGGAGTTTTGGCCTGCCTGGTGACATCACCAGGGAGTAAATTAGTTAATTGACCAATAAGAGAGTTCCCAACTTCTCTGCCAATAACAGCTAGTTTTCAGCAGGTTGACATTTGTCATGAATCTTGCCCTGGAGGCAGAACTGAGCTATTTCTGCTAAATGGACCAGTTGCAAAGTCAAAATTGGTTATATCGTAAAAAAAAAAAAAATTCTACTAAATTAGCTTTTTGGTCTTAATTTAAGGTTAGGCATTAGGGTTAGCAGTGTGGTTAAGATTAGGTTTAAAATGAGACGTTATGACTAAGTGGCTGTCAGCAGCTAGTGACAACTCTGTAGAACTGCCTCTAGTGCAACATTCATGACAAATGCCAACCGGACAGTTTTCAGTTTTCCCCTGCATAACAGAAATGGCTCTTTTTGACCATTCTAACTGAAAATAATCACTAAGGTACTTAACATTAAATCATTTCTGGTTAACAGTTGAGATCAAAACAGCTGTATTGGACCTTTAGGAACACTGCAGAGAGAAATGTAACGTTAGGAGCTGACAGAACTATACCTGCTCACTGCAATACATTGCCATCTGCACATTGAAGTGATGTTATGACCACCTAAATAAATCATGACATCCTGACCTATCAGTGTGTATTCAGTGATGCAAATAACACTGACAACTACATAAACACATGAAGGAATATTTATTAGTTAGAGCAAATTTGGTAATACAAACTTTTATGAAAAAAAGCTACTACATGTAGATTTGCCTTATCAATATCTTGGTTCATATATTTATAAGAATGTACATTTCCCCTTGTACAAACATGCAAAAAGGGGGGGTTGACCTTCGAGTACAGAGAACAATAGAAAGATAGGGAGAGCGAGATGAGAAAAAGGTTTCACTCTCCTTCAGTACTAGGCTAAGTAAACATATTTGTTTCACACAGTCTGGAATAGTTGTTCCAAGCAACTCTACTCAAAATGAAGAAAACATTATGAAGCTTGTTTTTGGTAGGTTCTGGTCTAGTCCAAAGGGGCAGATGGCAAAGTATCCAAACTGAGACATGCAACTGTGTGTTGAACACAGGAGGCTGCTGAGGGGAGGACAGCTCACAATAATGGCTGGAACGAAGCAAATGGCATGACATCAAACACCTGGAAACCATGTGTTATATGTATTTGATACCATGCCACCCTTTCCGCTCCAGTCGTTAGAACAAGCCTGTTCTCCCCAATTAAAGTACCACCAACTTCCTGTGGTATTGAACCATAACACTTCAGTTACTTCACTACATGTCAGATTATCACAGTATAATCATGGAAGTGATCTGGTACCAGCAAACCATGTAAAAAAATACTTAGAATTATTTTGAGGCCTCAGAAGTCTACAACTGGATTCAAACCAGTTCAGAAAGACACCCAGATTACCCTAAATGACATTTTCTGACAGGGAGTGTCATTTTAAATCCAGTTTCCTGACCCTAAATATGTTGTTATGTCATATTGCTGGCTAAAACAGGTTAAACACACTCAAGAGGCAGTCTTCAGTTGGAACTGCACTGTTTCACTCCATAATGAATTTACCATCTAGAATTGTTGAACCCACGGATGCATTTTGGCGCTGTACAGACACTGATGATTACCAAAACAATAAATAAAGATGACAACATACTCCTTTTGACAAAGGGATTAGTTCTATCAAAAACAGAGTAAACCAGGACATTGTGGAGTGGGACAAAGTTCTCACCGCCTCCCATACGTACATCAATCAGCCAGGACAGAGTAGTGGTTTGAGGCAGTCCTGCAAGATTTACTTCCACTCAAAAAAACATGTCCAAGTTCTGAATCCACACATTGTCCTCATCCTCCACATCCACAACTGAGGTAAAGGTTGGCTTTAGACCCGCAGGATCTCTAGGCAGTTGTTGTAGCCGATGGCGATCCAGTCAGGCTGGGTGGAGGCCCACTGGACGTTGTTGATCTCCCCCTCGGCTGTGTAGGCCAGAATAGGGTCCTCGATGGCCCTGGGCATCTGCTGGATGTCCCATATCAGCGCCTGGTGGTCGTCGGCTGAGGAAAAACATTATTATTACGCTGAAGGGAGAAGGTGAGAAGACTTAGAATGGGGTCTGAGGAAAGGTGAACTGGTGAACAAGCTGTTTGTGCCTTACCTGCAGTGCAGATGTGACAGGAGGAGTGGGGAGCCCAGGCAATGCCGTTGACACAGGCCCGGTGGTTGTTGAGGCGGGCCACCGGCGTGCAGGGAACGCGCACGTCCAGAATCACAACCTGAGACACACAGCACAGGAGAGAGATAACACATTAGATAGGGGTAAGGAGAGGGAGCAACAAAGAGAGAATGGACAATACCAAACTGAAAGAGGAATGAGAGAGTAAAATAGACTGACCTCCATGCCGTCCATAGCCATGGTGGCCAGGTAGTTGGGGTCCTGTTTGTTCCAGCAGAGGCGCAGTAGGGGGTGGTGCTGGGGATCTTCATAGATGATGGTGCTGTGTTCTAGGTGCCGCAGGTCAAACATGCGTACTGAGCCGTCCGCTCCGACCGACGCAAACATGTCCCGACCACCGCCTGCACGGCTGAACGCGATGTCATACACCTACAGACACAGAGAACACCACCAACATACAGAGTTATTACACTGGTATACCCACAGACACACCTTCAGACTTCATGACCAGGGGTTGGAACCAAAATTATTTTCCAATCATTCTGTTCTGAACAGAACTCCTATTTGTTTTGTTCCAGTGATCCGACCAGCATAATAAAATTCTGAACTGGTTGGAACCCCAAAAAAGTAACGGTTCATATTGCTCCTTTTGGTAAAATGTTTAGGCTGTAAAATAAACCGTATTCACATTTAGCTCATTCATTTGCTTCATAAATTAGTTTGGATGGAGCAGCTTGCGGTGTGAGTGTAAGCTATTTGTTTACATGTTTAATTGGCCATTTAAGTGCAGGTGCAGGATAAGACAATTTCATGGGTGGAGAGAGAGAGAGAGAGAGAGAGAGAGAGAGAGAGAGAGAGGGGTGGACATGGAGGGGGCTTGGTTTGAAGCGCTAAACATGTGAATTGGGATGTGTTTAGGCCATTTACTAGAATACCTTTAGAGTCGTAACTTCACTGAATTACATCATTAAATATTAGACATTAGGAATATTTTTTGAACAAAAAATAACATTATTAATCGGTTCTTAGGATGTGGAATTAAGGATTCTGTTACGGAACACTAGAGACCAGTTTCGTTCTCAATTCCGTTCCTCAAAAAAATGTCATTATTTTCCGGTTTTCGGTTCTGCTCCCTGAACAGGTTCTAGCCCCTGCTCACAGAAACTAGCCTTTACTTACTCATTCATACAAGCAAACTAAACTTACAAGGCAAGGTTTATATTCCCCCTCAGCCCTCACACACCTCTTTGTCATGAGCAATGAGCTGGGTCTTGACGTGGCCGGATACGAGGTTGACTCTGCCCAGCACTTGGCCAGTCTCCAACCCCCAGATAGTACAGGTGGTGTCAATGCTGGAGGTGCCTGTAATGGACAGATCAGAACCAGGATTAAAAACACGGACACTTACCAAACAAGACATACTGTTAAACACAAACAGCGCTCATTTGAGACAGGCTTCTTTTATACCCAGGTATCTATTTCCATTATGCCACAGCTCAATAGAATGTTGAAAAGACTACCAGTTTGACCTGTATAAACATTATAATAACAAATGCATAGCAGATCAGACCTGCAAAGACTGCCTATCACACACCCTCCATTTCACACTTTAGCACCATTCATTTGATGCTGTGTTTTATTTTTGGTGGCGCCATGGCTTGTAACATTGACAGAATGTAATGCACGACTGTGGGAATATCAGAGCGGTGTCCATGGTAACAGTTGTAAACAATTCATTTAGACCCAGCATGTATTTGATGAAATATGTGACGATGCCCAGATTTTAAAAGTGACACGCAGCTATTTGAGATTGTATTTAAACTGTTATACGCTACTTACTCTGACACACATGCTGTAGACACTGACAGCAAACCAATAGACTATATGCTAGAGCTGGGCAATATGGACAAACATCCATGTCACAATAAATTGACTAAATTATCACGATAACTTGAATGACAAGTGTATAACATTAATGTGCACCACAGTTATTTGTTATATTACTCTTAAATCTACTACTTTGAATGTTGTAGCTGTCAATTGTTGTATTAACAAATCACCCATATTAGCAAACATATTTCATTTGAAACTTCACATCTCTCTACTAGGGCACCTATAGGTTATTTGCTGTAATGAACGAGATCAGCAAAATGTCCATATTTGGTCGGTGTCAATCATTTTCGGTTTATAGTCGCAGCTCTACTATATGCATATGCCCCATCTCTTACCCAGTAGATTAGGATCCACTTCATTCCAGTCAAACGAGGTGAGTGGGGCACAGAAGTCAGAGTTCTTGTTGTTATTCAGCAAGCATTCCAAACGTGTCTCTGTTTCACTGACCTAAGGGGTAAGAGTTAACAAGCCATGAGATGCTTTACAACTACGTAGAAAAGAGTCCCTCCTGGGCAAGTAACTGAGCTAGAGTGCAACTTCAGGTGCTGCAAGAGGGACACAATAGTTAGAAGAGGGTGCAGGCCAAGGAGCGCCCAACATGACATCTATTATGTTTACGAATGATTTAGTATCAAGGAGGCTGTGGGTGCATGCATACCCTCCAGATGCGCAGATAGTCCCCGCTAGTGGCAAGCAGGTCTGGGTAAACACCCTTGCTGTCTGGGATCCACATGATCTTGGTGGTGGGGTAGGGGTGGTCAAAGGTGTTCCTGCAGATGAACTCTGAACTCTCCTCCTCCAGACCCACAATCTGCACCTGAAGAGAAACAACAATAATTAAATCAGAAACAGCTCGATATACAGTCGTGGCCAAAAGTTGAGAATTACTCAAATATTAATTTTCACAAAGTCTGCTGCCTCAGTTTGTATAATGGCAATTTGCTTATACTCCAGAATGTTATGAAGAGTGATCAGATGAATTGCAATTAATTGCAAAGTCCCCCTTTGCCATATAAATGAACTGAATCCCCAAAAAACATTTCCACTGCATTTCAGCCCTGCCACAAAAGGACTAGCTGACATGGTGTCAGTGATCCTCTCGTTAACACAGGTGTGAGTGTTGACGAGGACAGGGCTGGAGATCCCTCTGCCATGCTGACTGAGTTTGAATAACAGACTGGAAGCGTCAAAAGGTGGATGGTGCTTGGAATCATTGTTCTTCCTCTGTCAACCATGCTTACCTGCAAGGAAACACATGCCGTCATTAATGCTTTGCACAAAAAAGGCTTCACAGGCAAGGATATTGCTGCCAGTAAGAATGCACCTATATCTGCCATTGGATCATCAAGAACTTCAAGGAGAGCGGTTCAATTGTTGTTAAGAAGGCTTCAGGGCGCCCAAGAAAGTCCAGCAAGCGCCAGGACCGTCTCCTAAAGTTGATTCAGCTGCGGGATCGGGCCACCACCAGTACAGAGCTTGCTCAGGAATGGCAGCAGCCAGGTGTGAGTGCATCTGCACGCAGTGAGGCGAAGACATTTGGAGGATGGCCTGGTGTCAAGAAGGGCAGCAAAGAAGCCACTTCTCTCCGGGAAAAACATCAAGGACAGACTGATATTCTGCAAAAGGTACAGGGATTGGACTGCTGAGTACTGGGTTAAAGTAATTTTCTCTGATGAATCCCCGTTCTGATTTTTTGGGGCATCTGGAAAAAAGCTTGCCTGGAGAAGACAAGGTGAGCGCTACCATCCGTCCTGTGTCATGCCAACAGTAAAGCATCCTGAGACCATTCATGTGTGGGGTTGCTTCTCAGCCAAGGGAGTGGGCTCACTCACAATTTTGCCTAAGAACACAGCTATGAATAAAGAATGGTACCAACACATCCTCCGAGAGCAACTTCTCCCAACCATCCAGGAAAAGTTTGGTGATGAACAATGCCTTTTCCAGCATGATGGAGCACCTTGCCATAAGGCAAAAGTGATAACTAAGTGGCTCGGGGAACAAAACATTGATATTTTGGGTCCATGGCCAGGAATCTCCCCAGACCTTAAATCCCATTGAGAACTTGTGGTTAATCCTCAAGAGGTGGGTGGACAAACAAAAACCCACAAATTCTGACAAACTCCAAGCATTTATTATGCAAGAATATGCTGCCATCAATCAGGATGTGGCCCAGAAGTTAATTGACAGCATGCCAGGGCAGATTGCAGAAGTCTTGAAAAAGAAGGGTCAACACTGCAAATATTGACTCTTTGCATCAACTTCATGCAATTGTCAATAAAAGCCTTTGACACTTATGAAATGCTTGTAATTATACTTCAGTATTCCATAGTAACATCTGACAAAAATATCTAAAGACACTGAAGCAGCAAACTTGGTGTAAATTCATATTTATGTCATTCTCAAAACCTTTGGCCAAGACTGTACTATTTAATAAGGAACATACTACTCAGAGCTTAAACACACGTCATACTGTTTTTATTCAGTGTTTGGTCATGTTCATTCTTTGGGGATGAACTATTATAACATAGAAGCGAAGATCTGTTCTGGGTTCTGTTTATAACGAAGATCTGTTCTGGGTGGCACACATCACAGCATTGTGGGATTCACGGTGGTCCCAACTTATTAGTTCTGATTCTACACTGGGACTGGTTAACAAAAATATACAGTTAATCTTCTCACTCACCTTATTGTTATATTCTTCAACGAAACTTCCAAGGGCCAGGCGAAAGCGTTTGTCGGGACGAACGCTCCAGTTCATTGCATACACCGTCCATGGCGCTTCGTATTTGTAGATCTCTTTTCGTTTACCGTGGAGCGACATAGCTAATTAAACGAGCTCGTATATCAAATCCTTACCTATATAAATCAAAACAACTGTTTCCTTGGAACAAAATATACCCCACGGCTCGTTAGACTTTCCGAATTGAAGATTTGAACAGTTCAAATGACAAAGGCTGTCAAACGACAGCTAGCTAGCAAACAGTCGTTAGTTATGGATACTACACTAGCCCAGTTAACGCCATTAGCTAGCTAGTTGCGCGTTGTACCGCGTGATAGCTATTACTGTCGGACAACGAAGGCAACCTTAAAGCTTAAATGTAGCTTCGAGACACACATTGGCTTACGGACAATAGTCTGAATTTGCCATTCGCTCGAATTTGATGATCCAGGTAAGTGAGCCTGCTTTTCGAATTGAGTCCCCTGCTAGCTTTGACCCGACTCCGACTTCAACAACACTGCTGCTGTAACCACAAAGAGGTGTGGGGGATCACTCTCCTCCCATCGAAGAAAATGTCGGCGGTGTGACGCTAGCTAGCTCATAGACCACAATCAACCCATTAAAGTGTGGAAATCATCATACCAATCACACCAGTCTGAAAATATGCAAATATGTTTTTTAAAACTATTTTAACAGCGTAACAGGGGAGGTGGACTCTGTTTAGGGATTTTGTCTGGAAGGGATATAGTTTATGTCACAATTAACTTTTCGTAACAGGTTAGGGTAATTTACTCAGCAGGTTAGGAAAAGAGTTAGGCTGAGGTAAAATGCACAAAAATATATATATTCGTCAATTTGATAAACTCTATACAACTGGGAAACTACTTTTGAACAGTCATGCAACTCGGAATTCTCATTCTGAAACTCTGGCATCCGACCTGAAGATCACTGGTGTTATTATTTGACCTCGTTTTCCCCCGAGTTCCCAGTTGTCTTGAAAGCACCATAAACTGATTATCCAATAGAAACGCCTAATCACACTTGTAAGGCGGTGTCATGGCGACGTTACTAGGCTAGCTAAACGTCAACGGGTAACGTCTCGGCCAAACTGCGCATGTGCACAGCATCATCTCAAAGGCACTTCTTTGCTATAACGTTGTTTTTGACGAACATGAAAAAGTGTCAGTTTGTCACTTTCACAAGGTTGGAGTAATTACATATTTAACTACTTACAACATTGGCTTGAATCTAGGCTGTGTCTTTAGATTTCGAGAAAATCAACAAGGAAGAATATTTGACTTCTCAAACCCCGGCCTGGTCTGTTTCGCAAGCGGTCCAGGAAGTCTCGCGAGGTTGCTCCTCTGGGTTTTTAGAAACTCTGTGGTATAATCTACTGTCAAGAGGACTGTAATTGAACAGTTAAGCTAACGACGACCTCAGCGTTTTCTATAGGAACATATTTTAACCCTCCATAGGTATTCATACAGCAAACGTTACATGTGTTGTTTTGCTTTAGTTTGATTCAACTTGATAAATCCGTCTATTGTTATATTGTCAACCACTTATTAGCTATAGCGTAGCAATAACTTGGTTGCTAACGTTAGCTAGCTTGCTCGGTTAGAATGGGAAGAGATGGGGGGGATGGGACACGTTGGCTAATCACTGAGTTATCTAGCTAGCTAGACTAACGTTAGTTAGTTAACCAGAAATTGTCAACTGTGGTTGCATATTTACTAGCACTTTGTTATCTTAGCCATCTGAAATGTTCTATGATTTCAGCTAGCCACTCCAAGTCAAGCTAGCTAGCTAACAGAGTCAGAGAGTGGATTTGGCTAGCAGCAGACAGCTAACGTTAGTTAGCTCACCTGAATGCGAAGCAAGATATTTGTAGCTGTGGTTAAACTGGTAGTTAACTAGCATAATCGGACTACAGTGTCTAGAATGATGTGTCAATAAAGAAAGCAACGCGAGCCATATATTTTTTAGAATATTGATGACCTGTGAATGATAGGGTCATTACCAATAACCACAGTCCATGTCCAGTCCGATTGATGAATAGATTCTATGGCGTTCAGACTGACACCTTTTTGATGTAGGTAATTTGACAGTGTCCAGACCTAGCTACCACTCTCTTGGATGTTGACCTTTTCAGTGGGAGTGGATGTAAGAGGCATGAAATTATAGATATGTGTTGTAAAAAAACAAGTTACTATCCTGGGCATGTAACTAAATCAACTCACAGTAATGCAGGTATTTGTTGGAAACATCTTTGTGACAGCCAGCCTGTGTGAGACTGACTGAGGCATTCTGTCTAGTGCTGGTTTGACCTTCTGTCACCTCCAAACCCACCTGGTTTGACCTGAATTGACCTTTCCCTCCTTATCTTCCTCCTGCTCTTCTCCTCCCACCTGTCCTCTCCTTTTCCGGCATGTGCTGGCACAGCTTCAACCATGAGGAGTGTGTACCTCTTGCTGCCCGCACTGCTACTTCTCCTGGCACTGCCCGTCTCCAGGGGACGCTACAACGATGACTTTGACGACGGGGAAGACCTGGCAGACTTTGCAGACGACAATGACTTTGCTGAGTTTGAGGATGTGAGCGAGGACACTGCGGCCGAGCCAGAGACGGCCCCTCCACCCCGTGCGGCCCCCCCTACTCAGCCTGATGAGGACGATGAGGATGAGGCCACAGTGGAGCTGGAGGAAGACGGACAGGAGGACGGCTTTGAGGATTCCGATACACAGGTTAGGGGCTGCTGTGGTCTGGTAGCTTGCATATGACCAGGGACCACTTAGTTGGCACACTATCCCATGCACTGTGTTTTTAGTTTGTGCCAGAACTAATTGATATTTCTTTTTGTATTGTTGTAGGATCAAGACATGTACAGCAAGTACGATCCAGATGAGTTTGATGGCATGGAGAAGCCCAGCCAGTCCCTTAAAGACCCTCTGATCATCCACACAGTAAGTTCACTGTTAACACCAGACTAGTGACCATTAGGAAGCCATTGATTACAGACCTATTTCTTAAACTGTACTCTGACAACCAAGAAGAAAATCCCTCTTAAATGTGAGTGCCAAGATCAAACATCCTTAATGTCGTGGTTGTCAAGGTGATGAAGTCTGTCCGTCTTCCCCTTCCAGGTGCCGGCCCACCTTCAGAACAGCTGGGAGAGCTACTACATGGAAATTCTAATGGTGACGGGCCTGCTGGCCTATATCATGAACTACATCATCGGCAAGAACAAGAACAGCCGTCTGGCCACAGCCTGGTTCAACTCCCACCGAGAGCTCCTGGAGAGCAACTTTGCCTTGGTGGGTGACGATGGCACCAGTAAGGATGCAGTGAGCACCGGGAAGCTGAACCAGGAGAATGAGCACATCTACAACCTGTGGTGCTCAGGTCGAGTGTGTTGTGAGGGCATGCTCATCCAGCTTAAGGTATTTACAGTGTGTGTGAGTAAGAGAGAGAAAGTGTTTGTGTGAGAACTAGCTGCTGTTTCAATGTTTTCTCTGGTCTGTTCCAGTTTGTGAAGAGGCAGGACCTGCTGAATGTACTGGCCAGGATGATGAGGCCAGTCTGTGATCAAGTGGTGGGTACATATGATGCCTGCATACATGTACATCACCAGTCACATTGTCACTCACCTCAGCGCTTACAAATACTTTCCTAAAGGTAGACCTTTTCTGTTGTCTGACTTGCTGTATATTTCTGTCTCTTTTTCTTTGTAGCAAATCAAAGTTACTCTGAATGATGAGGACATGGATACGTTTGTGTTTGCTGTGGGCACCAAAAAGGCCATGGCCCGGATGCAAAAGGAGATGCAGGACTTGGTGAGGGGCGGGCCAACATCACTCTACATTAATTGAGCCTTCCAGACACTAATACTATCTATAAGCCTCAGGCTGCGTGGGTGTATGTATTGACCTGTCTTTGTTTGTGTGTCTGTCTGTCCCCAGAGTGAGTTCTGCAGTGACAAGCCCAAGTCAGGGGCAAAGTACGGCCTTCCTGAGATCCTGGCCATCCTGACAGAGATGGGTGAGGTCACGGATGGTGTGATGGACAGCAAGGTGAGCAAGGGAGGGGACCTCTGTTGTGGCCTACTCACTACAGTGGGGACTTTGTCACTAGGCTATTGCAGAGTGGTCTCTTATTGTTTGTAGTGGGGGAATTTGACTTGGAAGAGTACAGTGTGCTACAATTTGACAGACCCCTTGTTTTCCTTCATTCACCCTTCCACTGTCTTTGTCTTTCAGATGGTTCATTATATCACCAACCATGCTGACAAGATCGAGTCCATCCATTTCTCTGACCAATTTTCTGGTACAAAAGTTGTGCAAGAGTAAGTGTGCCTGCAAGCAAGTCAGTTTTTCCACAACATATGAACTATATCACACCAATGTCCTTACTCCACCCCTACCTCTGGTCTTGTATTAAAGCCTCTTATGAAATGATGTACAGCTGTTTCTGTTACCTGAAGCTTCCTTTCTAACCCATTTGTGTTTCAGGGATGGACAGCCCTTAAAACTGCCTGAGACCAAGAAGACGCTGCTGTTTACATTTAATGGTGAGCCAATTGTCTTCACTTGAAATGCTTTCCAACACTTGGCATGCAGCCGATTCACCATATTTGATACGTAGTGACTGAATGAAATGTTAACAAATGTTTTCCTGTGTTTGTGCATGTAGTGCCTGGCATGGGGAACACGTCTCCCAAAGACATGGACACTCTGCTACCCCTGATGAACATGGTCATCTACAGCATCGACAAGGTCAAGAAGCTCCGCCTCAACAGAGAGGTGAGAATGGCAGGATAATTACACTAGTCTCCTAGTACACCCTCAATCTGGCCTATTGGCAGACTTTTTATTAATTTTTTATCTACAGTCTTCCTTTCATCCATCACTGCATCTCCTTGCTCCCCCTCTTTCTCTCTGTGTCTGTCCTCCAGGGAAAACAGAAGGCAGATAAGAACCGTGCCCGTGTGGAGGAGAACTTCCTGAAGCAGACCCACAATCAGCGCCAGGAGGCTGCTCAGACCCGACGGGAGGAGAAGAAGAGGGCTGAGAAGGAGAGGATCATGAGCGAGGAGGATCCTGAGAGACAGCGCCGCCTGGAGGTCAGCTCCACCACAGCCCACCTTCCAGAATAACACACTGGAACGCTACACACTGTAACATTACACATGGGAACACAGCACACTGTTCATCTTGACCTCCTTTGTACCTCTTGTTCTAACTGTCTATGGTGTTTCCCCCTTTTCCAGGAGGCTGCTCAACGTCGTGATCAGAAGAAGATTGAGAAGAAGCAGATGAAGATGAAGCAGATCAAAGTCAAAGCCATGTGAGGACAGACAGCTACAGGGATTCAATCACACAGCTCAGACGGTTTCCACTGCTTCCATCCATCTCTCTCACTTCAGCGCCCAGTTCTGGCTCACAGGCTCACACAGACATTCCCTTCTTCATGGGTGTGTCAAGCAGGTTCCCTGTTTCTGTTCTCATGGAAACACTTTGTCCAATCAGAGTGGGGTTTTCCTTGGCTGTGAGTGAGCTGCTAGTGACAAGCGAGAGGGACAGGAGTTTTGCATATCAAGTCTGTCGCCATGATGACCCGTGCCAGTTTTTTTCCTGTCTTGACTTTTTCTTCTGCCTAGGTCTTCATTGCTCTTTTCAAAGCAAGTCGGCTCAATGAGCTTATTAATCGAATCGACAGGGATTGGGGGTTGCACCTCTTGGTGGGAAATAAAATGCTCATATTTTAATAGGAATGAAGGCATGTGAGGCCTGTTTGAGTCAACACTGTGGATGCTACAAGACGAGATGCAAAGTATCCAATTTTAATTTATATCTAAGTGACAGTCCTTACAAGCTTTGTCTGTCTGGTGAATTTCTAAGCAAACAATAAAATGCACTGGAAGCTATTGAACAATCTCATTTCTGTATTTTTTTAGTAGAGTTGTGTCTTGTGATTATAAATGGACCAATGGGACGGTAAGTCTAGCGCTAAATTTGACCCAAAGATTGAGTCCGCAGAGAGATTGTCTAGGCTACTGAGTTCAAACTAAGCTGTCCTGGTGGGCTTAATGTCAACTCCCTTGTCTCCTATACTGTACAGTAGCCTTTTTTGGAAACCACCATTTCTGCCAGCAAGTTGATTCTTATTGGGGAGGAAGTATTGTAATTTTTATGACCTAGTACTGTAGTTTAACAAAAACCCACCTAGGAAGTCATGTTGAGGACAATTTAATTAGGGGTGCTTCAAGGTCAATGAAAAAAATCTGCAGTAATACATACACTATTTTCCATGTCTTCCTGACCGTTCTTGTTTATTTTTTAGCAGAAAAGCTAGTTATCACACCCAGACACAAGGATGGTCAGCATTGGACAGTATGTGTTACCAATGCAGAGTGCTGAATGCCAACTGATAATGTACTGTACTACATCTTGGCCAGGAAGGGTTCCTTGATGTTGTCATTGAGGTAAGCGAAGGTCACATCCTTGAGGGGAATGGGGCCCACGCCAAACTCATCCAGTTTGTGAACAAGAGACAGAAATTAGAGATGGCAGAGCCATCTTTGTGTGCCAGGACCAGATCCTATGAGGTCGAGGGTCCCGCGAATCTGGAGAAAAGACTGAAGTCAAAGGCTCATGTGGCAATACAGGACATGTACAACAACCCTACTCTGACATAAAAGTAATGTAAAAACAATACCAACCATCAAACTGAAATGCTCCCCATCATACAGTCCTTTCGGAAAGTATTCAGACCCCTTGACTTTTTCCACATTTTGTAACTTTACAGCCTTATTCTAAAATGCATTAAATAAATAAATCCTCATCAATCTACACACTGAATGACAGAGTGAAAACAGGTTTATAGAAATGTTGACAAATGTACTAACAATAAAAGTATTCAGACCCTTTGCTATGAGACTCGAAATTGAGCTCAGGTGCATCCTGTTTCCATTGATCATCCTTGAGATGTTTCTACAACTTGATTGGAGTCCACCTGTGGTAAATGCACATGAGAAGGACCTTGGTCAGGGAGGTGACCAAGACCCCGATGGTCCCTCTGACAAAGCTCCAATGTGGAGATTGGGGAATAACCCAGAAGGACAACCATCTCTGCAGTACTCTACCAATCAGGCCTTTATGGTAGAGTGGCGAGACGGAAGCCACTGCTCAGTAAAAGGCACATGACAGCCCACTTGGAATTTGCCAAAAGACACCTAAAGACTGTCAGACCATGAAACAAGATTCTCTGGACTAATGAAACCAAGATGGAACTCTTTGCACTGAATGCCAAGCGTTACGTCTGGAGAAATCCTGGCACCATCCCTACGGTGAAGCATGGTGGTGGCAGCATCCTGTTGTGGGTATGTTTTTCAGCGGCAGGGACTGGGAGACTAGTCAGGATTGAGGGAAAGATGAAAGGAGCATAATACAGAGATCCTTGATGACACCTGCTCCAGAGCGCCTCAGGACCTCAGACTGGGGCGAAGGGTCACCTTCCAACAGGACAACGACCCTAAGCACACAGCCAAGACTACGCAGGAGTGGCTTTGGGGGCAAGTCTGAATGTCCTTGAGTGGGCCATCCAGAGCCAAGACTGGAACCATAACATCTATGCCAAACTTGTAGTGTCATACCCAAGAAGACTCAATGCTGTAATCGCGGCTAAAGGCCTTAAACAAAGTACTGAGTAAAGGGTCTGATTACTTATGAAAATGTTGTTTTATTTGTAATAAATTTGCAAAAATGTTTAAACCTGCTTTAGATTTGTCATTATGGAGTATTATGAGAAACAAAATGTGGTAAAAGTAAATCGTTCTGAATGTGCACTGTGTCATGTACATTTTGCAAGGAATATTTTGTTATTGTCCGCTCACACAGGAGTAATGTTTTTGTTTAAGGGGGTGATGCCCCAACCCGACTACCCGCAGCTCTCAACATAACCCTTGTTACTTGTGTGACGTATGTGATCATGTGTCTCGTTTCCCTGCGGTGTCATGTTTGGCCACACGATGGCAGTGTTGTCACTGAATTGTTTCCTTGTGCAGTAGCTCTTTTGAAACTTCTTTGGTACTCCGTATGCATAATATAACTAAGTAAAGAAGTTCAAAACTGAAGGTACGAGGATAATTAAATAATACATTTTTCGGTGTCAATGTCCTGCAAGTTATACTATGTGGAATGGGTATCTCTAAGGCCACATCTGATACATTGATCCGTAGATTCGCCACAAGTAGTACTAGACAAGTACTAGTTTAAGTTTAAATCTTATAACTACCTGTGTGTAGTAGGCACATCCAACAGAAAAAAAATGTAATGGATTTTTAGTCGGTGACGTTTTGTATTTTGACTGAGTTGACTGTTCCCTTTATTTTCGTGGATCTGGATGGATTGTGAGGAAAGTGCTGACTTCGAATGATAACATGTATTCGCAGAGACTGATGGAGTGCAGGCGAGGCTTTCAGGTTTGTTTCGCGATGGCCGCTCGTTTAACATTATTTTGTTTTAGGACATAAACAAATATTTCGTAAAATATTACGCTTTGTATGGTAACTACACAGCACCGGGAACGTATCGACATTGTTATAACTGAGCTATTGTGCCCACTGGCAAAAACGGAGTTATCTTTTCAGTTTGGTACTCAGTGTTTTTCCCTGTTCGTCCTAGGCCTAGCTTCACTTGAGCGGCGGGTTGGTAGTTTCGGATGAAACGGGCAATCGGTTTGAAAGAGGCAGGTTCCGTTGGCCGAGTGAATGACGTTTAGCAAGCTAACTTAGGTCGATCTTTGCGTCGTTGTACATAAATAATATTTTGAATAACCACTTTCAAATTTATGAAACTTAACTAGCTAGTTGGGATATGAATAGCTAGCTAGGTAACAAGTTAACTTGTTAAATGAAACTGAGTATGGTAGCAGCTAACGCTAGCTACACATGCTAATCTAGTTTAGATATAGCTAGTTAGTCAAGGTGATCCGAAGTATATAACGAACGTTACAATAAGCTACCGTAGTTATCTAAATCATAACTATCGGATTGAAAATAGTGGAATCCTATCAAAACACAGCTAGCTAGCGTGTGACGTTGTCATTGTTTTGACAGCAGCACCAGGCTGGAGCGAGTTTACAGTATGCCAGAGGTAGGTTATCATGACAAGAACTGACGTTTGACGCTACATTGATGTGAGCTGTTTTATCAAATAAGGTTTTTTAAAACATGGTTTATTTAACCAAATACGAGTATGTAGCTAGCATCATGTATACTTGTGCCTGTTATGAGGATACAAAATGATGTTAACGTTAGTGACAAAACACTTAATTCACTTGCATCTCCCACTTCACTCTTCCAGTTATAGCATGGATCCAGACAGTGAGCCGGATACACAACGAGCTCTCAGTTTGCAATGGAAGAGCTATAAGCTCGTCCAAGACCCAGCCATCCGGAGGGTTAACAACAAAATATACCGATATGATGGGGTGCATTTCAGTGTGCCGGTTGGTATTGTTTTTACATAACTGTGTTTATTTTGGAGTAGGGTTGTTGTACATGTCCTGAATTGTAACATGAGCCTTTGACTTTTACTTGTCATCTCTCCAGGACTCAGGGTTCCCCCCAGTGGGAGATTTGCGGGACCCTCGACCTCGTAGAATCTGGTCCAGGCACACAGAGATGGCCCTGCCAGTGCCCAAGTTCAAAGTTAGAACCCTATCTAACTTGCTGACTCATCATACACTCACACCAGCCTCACTCTCTAAAAGCTGCACTGTAGCATGCTATCTCTAATTTCCCTATTTTGTTCCCAAAGCTGGATGAGTTCTACGTGGGCCCCATTCCCCTCAAGGAGGTGACCTTTGCTCGCCTCAATGACAACATCAAGGAACCCTTCCTGGCTGAGATGTGCGCAAAGTTTGGAGAGGTGGAGGAGATGGAGATATTGTTTCACCCCAAGACCCGTAAGCACCTGGGCCTGGCCCGCGTGCTCTTCACCAGCACCAGGGGGGCGAAGGACACGGTCAAACAGCTGCACAACACCTCCGTCATGGGTAACATCATTCACGCTCAGCTGGACATCAAAGGTATGACATGGATTCATGGCTTAATATCTGTGGTTTGATATATACATCTATTTTGTATAAAAATAACTTCTATTGCAATTACTATTGAAGTATAGAGGTGTTTTATGGAGACATAATTGTTGTCACATTAGAATTTTGTGAAGATATTAGCTACATCCTTGTCTTATGGATATGTTTGTATGTATCTGCAGGCCAGCAGAGGCAGAAGTATTATGACCTGATAGTGAGTGGCTCCTACACGCCCCAGACTGTGCCCACAGGAGGCAAGGCCCTGACAGAGCGGTTCCAGCCCCCAGCGCCAACACAACCAGACACGGTACACTCACCAAGGGCTCATCACAACCATCCTACTGACATTTTCATGGAGGATTTACCTTTATGGTCCATCATTCTTGAGAGGCTTTCATAATTTTCTACTGTGTAATGTTTTTTACTTTCTCTGTCTAATTCTCCCATCTTCCTGTTCCTCTCTGTCTGTGCAGTCGTCAGATATCAGGCGGAGACTGTCCTCTGAGATAGCTGGCCTGGCTGCGGGCTTGGCTGCAGGGGTACCGGCTCTCACCCCTGGGAGCACCACCCCCTGCTCTGTGGACACAGGCTTCAGTGAGCAGCGTCTAGATACGACCCCCTCCTCCATGGGGGGGCCCTACACCCCAGGCTCCTCCGCTTCCTCACAGGGAGGGGGAACGCCCTACACCCCTCGCTCTGTCTCACAGGACTCGGGCTACGCTGTTGCCAGGTCAGTATTGGGGAACAAACACCCTGCATAATAGCTCAGTTGTTCATTTATCCAAAAATGTGTTTATCATTCCAAAAAGGTATACACATTTCTCTTTATTAGGATAGTAATAGTCAATGTGGTAACTTGTGTTATATATAAACCCTCTATGAACCCTCTTTAGACAAGTTGGATACAGTGCGGGCCCGTTGACCAGTGGCTACCCTCCCCAGGACATGCTTCCCTCCTCCTCCTGCTCCTCCTCTACTGTCTCCTCCTCAGTCGGGGCATACAAAGCTCCCCGGTACTCGGAGGACCCCCATGCACCTCCTCAAGACCCCTACCAAAGGTGTCGCCCCACATACCCCCCTACCGGCCCTTTCCGTCCTAACGAGCCCCCGCTCTACCCCACATACCCAAACGCTGGAGGGGCTGGACAGCACATGGCACACCACCCTGCAATGCCTCCCCCACCTCCTGCACCCCAGTACGAGCAGCCCCCTCTGGCAGACCGGGACAGAGAGAGGGACAGAGAGCGAGACAGGGACTCAGGAGGGCGGTACGGTGCCGGTGGGACTGGCTCTAGAAGGTCATCTTACCAGGAGGCCAACTCTTCCTCCAAGTATTCCCACCACTCGCATCACTCAGAGAGGGAGAGGGGCTACAGACGGGACAGCCTGGGCTCCAGAGAACACGGCAGACACCGTAACCACCACTCACACAATCACAGCAGCAGTAGTAGCAGCAGCCGGCGACGGAGCAGCCACGACCGAGACAGCAGGGAGAGGGACAGAGACAGCGACTACTCAAACAGCTCCGACCCGAGATTCAACTCCAACTCCCACCGCTCCTCCTCCAACAGTCTGTCCCCGCCTCCATCTGCCTACCCCTCCTACTCCTCCTCCAAAGACCAACCCCCTCCCCACAACCCCTCTGTCTCCTCTCGCCTAGAGCCCTGCTCAGTGTATCGTGCCCAGCCTAGTGGTGCTGGTTCTGGGGAGAGGGGGTCTGTGTCTGACAAGGACCCCCGATCCCACCACACCCCTCTGCCGCCCCCTCCACCACCTCCCCTCCCCCCTGCCTCTGTGATAGCGGCGGCTGTAGCAGAGACGCTCAGCGCTCTTGACTTTGGCCAGGAGAGCCCAGTCAGAGAGGAGACGTGGACCAAGCCCAAACGCCGGCCCACCACCCCACCTCCCCCTCCTCAGCATCCCTCCACCCCTCCCTCTTCTCCACCCCACTCCTCCATCGCTTCCTCCTCCACTTCACCCTCCTCCACCTCCCTCCCACACCATCTCCCCTCCTCCACTTCCCTCTCCCCACCCCCCCAGCGAGACTCCTCCTCCCCGGAGCCAGATTCCACCAATGAGAGCCTGCCATTTGTCTACCACAGCAGCAGCTTAGACTCTCGTATTGAGATGCTACTGAAAGAGCAGAAAGCTAAGTTCTCCTTCCTGCCCTCTGATGAAGATGAGGAAGAGGACAGAAAGGAAGAAAGGCAGAGAGAGAAGGTGGCAGCAGCAGGGAAGGGAGGAACAGCAGGCGAGGGCAGGAGCAATAAGCAGAGGGAGCAGGATGGGGAGAAAGACAGGCGGAGGAGACAAGGAGGAGATGGTGGAGGCCAGCAGAGGAGGAAAGGAGAGAGGGATAGAGACGGCCGTAGAGGGAGGAAGCAGAGAACGGGGGGAGAGGGGAGGAAGAGTCCCACTGTAGTAGCACAAGCTACCCCCTCCTCCTCCACCTTCTCTCCCCGCGTCCCCACCACAGATGACCATACTAGTCTCCATGGAACAGGACCTCTGCAGGAGGAGACAGCCCAACCTGAGCCTATTGATCCAAGGACCAGACAAGGGGCACAGACACCCCCCTACAACGGAAAGAGTCAGGTAAGAACATCTTACTCTGTTAATGGAAATATTGTAGGAATCAGATTATATGGAAATGTTGGTGTATTGTTAGCAGGGATTGTCAGTTGATGCAAAAGTGTGGGGAAATTGTGAATTCTCTCCTCTTTCCTTTCTGCAGTCATCCCCTCATTCCTCTGGGGAAGACATGGAGATCTCTGACGAGGATGAAGAACACACCATTACAGCAGTGACCACCCACCACGCCACTCCTTCCTCCGTCTCTTCTCCATCTTCATCCCAGGCCCCCCTGCCCTCCCAGACAGACCCCTCTGCCTCCCCCTCTGACCCCACACAGCACTTTGGCACGTCCATGCCTGCTCCACCCATCCCCTCTTACCCCCCTCACCTCCCTCCCCCGGGCTTTTCCCTGCAGCCCCCTCCACCCCCCTGCATCCCCCCTCCCCTGGGCCACATGGAGCTGCACCCTGAGTACCCTCCTCACATGCCCCCACACATGTATGACTATGCCAGCAGTATGGAGCTGATGAACCAGTACAGTGGCGGAGCACCCATGTCCTTCCAGATGCAGACCCAGATGCTGAGTCGGCTGCACCAGCTGAGGATGTCCTCCTCTAATGGCACCGCTGCCCCTGGCGACGCCCCCCCTTCAGACTACTACCACTCCATGCCCCCTCCCCCACACCCCCACCACCCCTACATGGACCAAGAAGGGGGTGGCTATGAGCAGGATCAGCACTACATGCCCCCCCACATGCCCTACGCCTACCCTGGCCCCTCTCAGATGCCCCACCACCACGCCATCCCCCCTCCACACACGGGCTGGGCCCCGCATGTCTTACCCGAACACTATGCGTACCACACCCCTCCGCCCTATGGGACAATGCCTCCTGTGGGGGGAGAGGCCCAGTACGGGGCGGAGGGAGACCCCCAAATGCCCCTGCTAACAGAGAACCCCCACGAGGCCACAGTGCAGCTGGTGCTGGCCACCCTCATCCAGGAGATGAAGAGCATCATGCAGAGGGACCTCAACCGCAAGATGGTGGAGAACATCGCCTTTGGAACCTTTGATGAGTGGTGGGAGCGCAAGGAGACCAAAGCCAAGGTATGAGTGTGGAACAACATGTTCAGAAAGCACAGAAAAAATGCCCTATACTACATACCTGGTTTGAGGAGTTAGTGAGGTAACTTTGGTCAACCCTTGAGTTCAACTCGGGATAACTGGTACCGTGAAAGTGACTCACCCTTCAGCCAGGTACATTTCTATGGCAACGAATCCTTCAGAACTAACTTGCAGGCTAACTCAGGGCTAACTCCCTTTATCCTGAATGAAGTGTCTGCCTTGAGTTGAGGACCAAATAAATCAGATTACCTCCCTCTCATCGAGATTCCCTCCCTCTATCATCCCCTTCATTTTATTAATCAAATGGTTTTTTTTGTATGTTAAACATAAATGTTAAAATACCTATCACATTACAATTAGTAATGACAGAATGCATTTGAAACTTGACGCACAATAAAACTTCTATCTGTAGGAGTGGGGAAAAGGGTGTTTGTGCATTGATAAGCACACCAAAGATGGCATTAACACCATAGCCTGCTGAATTTGCAAGATAACCTTTCTTGCAATTAGATTTTGGGACAAATTAAAATGTGTCACTTACTCGCCCATGGATTGATGTTTCAATATTGTCTCGACGAGTTTGTTGTTCGATTATCCACGTGCGACATCCACGCGCAGTTACAAGCCTGCTAGAGTTAGCGACAGGCAGACAAGCAATATCCACCGTTGTATTACGGATGAAATCTGAGCTGGAATGTGAAGCTAACTGAAGCTGGCCAGCATCAGAAAACTGATTAGATCTAGCTAGCGTTGTAGTATACCCATCTGGTCAATTTAAATTGGTTTCTGATTTCCGTTTTTCAAGTCGTACATGGTTTTCCTGTTATTGTTTTTTAAATCCATTATTTGATTTGCCGTGATACCCGTCCTCCCTCCCCAGCCATTCCAGACCATGGTTCGGGGTGTGGCTGCAGTAAGGGACGAGGACAAGAAGGAGGAGAACAAGGCCAGCAGCAAGCCCCGGGAGCCCCTCATGTCTCTGGTGGACTGGGCTAAGAGTGGAGGAATGGAAGGCTTCTCACTGAGGGGGGCACTACGACTACCATCATTCAAGGTAAACAACTACACAGAGGCAACAGTTGGAACTCGGGAATTGTCCGTTACTGATGTACATACATTTTTGTACTGAGCATAGGAAATAGAGATGGATTAGTACTGTACATGTATAGACATTACACTAATACATGTTCATGAATAGATATTACTCCAATGTATCCATCCATTCACTTAGAGATTTTTTCTACCATGTTATTAACTGTCTGTGTGTATTGTGTCCAGGTGAAGAGGAAAGAACCTCTGGAGCTAGCAGAGGTAGGAGAGATGAAGAGACCCAAGACACCGCCAGAGGATGACGACGAAGGTGAGCTTTTCATCAATGACCCCCTCCTTTGGATTTGTCACCGACCGTCTTTGTGTTTCCTATGTTGGCTCACCATCTCTCTCCTCCCCCCAGACTCGTACCATGACAAGGGTCTAGAGGGAAGAATGGCAGATGGGGAAGGCCACAGGGCTGAGAGGGACAGCAGGCGGAGGAGGAAGAAGAAGACGAGAAGTCGTAAACCTTGGGACCTGGACAGCGAAGGAGAAGAGACTTCTGACGGTTCTTCTTCAGATAAGGTGTGTGTCTGCATGTGCAAGGGATAATTTAGCATGAAAATAATGTTTCTCCACATTATAAAGTTTATCTGATCTTAAATTGAATAAATGGCTACAGAAACAATAATGCATGAATTTTCTAATCAGTTGATGATTTCCGCAAGCAGTACATACTGGCAGTGTTGTTGTATTTCCCCATAGTGCTGGCTAGATGGCAGCATTTCACTGTGTGCGTCTTCATACTCTGCTGTACTTTGGCTTCATTGACTTGGATTGAACCTGAGACACTGTTGTATATTATCAAACGGTGTCCTTCTGTTCCTCTCTGTAGGACGATGAGGAGGAGGGAAGTGACAAGGGGTCTGAAGGTAAATCTAGCATTCTTCATGTTATCCTTATTGAAGCCAATGTGCCCCCGTCACAGATAGATACCTTTTCCATCATGCCATCTTATCATCTCTCACTTAATCTTTCACTTCATCTCACTTCTTCAGATGAGGCCTTGAGTGCGGACAGCGATGATGAGAGCCTCTCCTCATCCACAGAGAGTTCTTCCTCCTCAACAACATCATCCTCCTCTTCCTCTGAAGACGAGGATGAGGAGGAAGGAGAGCAGGCCGGCAGTGGACTGGACACCATGGATGAGTCTACGATGGACAGCACAGCTCTGGACACAGAGAAGGGGGATGACCGGTATGTTTTGTACAGTGTTCCTGTTTTTGAATATACCTGTATATAAGTATCCAAAATGTTTTCTATATATTTCCTATGGAAGTGTCTTTATTGAAACTTGATTTGTTGCTCAATGTGTGTCTGGGTTGTAACTGACCATACCACTTGTGCACTCCAGAGAAAAGTCTGCAGCTGCTGTTCCAAAGGCACCGCTCAGCGCCGAGATCAAAGCTGGTTAGTCACGCATTTAGTTTCTCTGTTATGGATGTTCATTTCCATGGCAAGTGCCAATGTTGTTTTTCACCTGATTCATAATTCAAATATGTGCCCATATCTCAGAAATTGCTGCCAGCAAGAAGGATTCATCAACACTCAGCTCAAACGCTCGTCCTCCAGCCCCCCACCCCTCCTCCCCAATTGTCATTGTGCCTCCTCTCAAGAAGCGAAGGAAGACCGTCTCGTTCTCTACCGGGGAGAGCGACTACAAACCCCACCTTCCAACTGTCCCCTTGTCCCCACCTCCCTCCACTGCCTCTCCTCTCTTGTCCCACATGAAATCTCACCTTCCAGACTCCATTTTCATCGCCTCCACACCTGGAACCACCCCCTCCAAGACTCTCTCACTCCTCCCCTTTGCCTCCAAACCAGGCGAAGGCAATGCCCTCTCTCCCTCCCCTGTTCTCACTGTTCCCTTGCCTGTACGCCCCGAAGACTCAAAAAATAGCCCTGTCCCTCTGGTGTCCCCCCCAATCACCCCCACCAAGTCCCCCAACAAACGGGGGGCCTCCCCCAAATCCCCCGCTCCAGTGTGGGTGTGTCGCACCGTGCAGAACCTCCCTCTGGACCACGCCTCCATGGTCAAGATGGCCTTTGAGGAGGCCCCGCCCCCTGTCACAAAGGGCCGGGGCAGGGGACGCCCCAGGACTGTCAGCCTGTCGACCCCCACCCCTCCCCCCTCCTTCCACACCCTCAGAGAGGAGGAGGAGGAGGAGGGACTGCTGAGACTCGGTGAACAGCTGGGAGCATCCAACCTGCTACAGCTGGGCTCGGCGCCTATGGCCGATCTGTCTGTCCTGGCTGATGTGGCCCTGAAGCTGGACCCAGACGCTGGAGACTCAGAAGAGACGGAGACGTCAGACGAGGCAGAGGAGCAGAAGATGGAGGAGGAGATGCTCCTCTCTCCCAAAGCCCTCCCCCTGGTTATGGACCCACAGGGCCTGTCTGCCCTGCAGGAACACAACTATTCCAAAGCCCCCTTCCACCTCATCCATGCCCAAAAGAGGAGTGTCTCCAAACAGGAGTCTGGGGTGCTCCTCCCTGCAGACTTCAACCATCACGCCATCTCTGGGGTGCTGGAAGCTCCCGAGGAGGTCATAGGGGAACCCCTGCCCTCTAGGGACAGACACCAGGCTGAGTATGTGTCTGGCATGGGGCTTCTGTGTGAGGATGGAGACATGGCCAAGGCCTCTGTGCTGACATCTCTCACCCCATCAGGCAAGAGGAAGGGAATGGCGGTGAGGGGCAGTGAACTGGAGGAGATGGGGAAAGAGAAGAACAAGAAGAGGAGGAGGAAAGATAAGGAAAATCTGGAGTTGCAGCAAACGAAAAAGCAGAAGGAACATCAGACCAAGAAACAGAAGAGGAAACTAGAGGTGTGAGGTTTTGTGGGTTTGTGCTTGAGTCAAGTGTCACAACTAAGAAGTGTTGAGCATGGTGTGTGAACAACATGTAAAGATAGGGTATTGCTCAACCACAGCTTACATTTACTGTAACTTTGTCATCTTAAAATGACATGCAAAGCAATGTCTTTCCTCAATTGCATAAAGTTTCACAGCTTGACAGTTACATGGCCAAATTGTCATGTAAATATATATTAATAATGTCAAACAAAAAACTAGTAAATTACAGTCTAATCTAGAAAGTCCCATCCTATGGCCTGTATTGACCAGTGTTTAAGAACCTGTTACAGGCTAATTTTAGTTCCTGAGTTGACATCTCCAACTCTCCTTGTTCCTGTCCCTCTCTCCCTCTTCCTGTCCCCGGTTCCTGTCAGGAGGTGGACCTGGAGGAGGATGTGGACGTGGAGCAGCTGGAGCCGGGTGAGCTGTCTAACACGGAGGACGAGGAAGAGTGGGACGATGTGAGGAAGAGCGAGCGCCTCTTCCTCCAGGAGGCCGGGTTGACTTCGTCACAGCGTTGGCCCAAGCCCATCCCTGCCCCGGAGCCCGTCACGTTTGACCAGCGCAGCGAGTTTGAGCAGATGACCATCCTGTACGACATCTGGAACTCTGGTCTAGACATGGAGGACATGACGCTGCTGAAGACGACCTACGAGAAGCTGCTGCAGGACGACCACAGCACCGACTGGCTCAACGACACACATTGGGTCCACCACACTGATATCCTTTACTACTGGCAGGGCAGGGGGTTTGGAATGAGGGTTAGAAGCCCTGCTTGTGGTTTAGGATCTTCCATGTGTTGATGCCTCTTATGAACAGTTGAGCTGTGTTTTTAAGTAATGTACCGGTATGTGGAAGTCAGTGCAGGCTTCTGAGGGGAGTGTGGCGCAAATAGAATGGCATCAATCACCTAGGAAACCATTTGATTTATGTATTTGATACCATTCCACTTATTCCACTCCAGCCATTACCACAAGCCCATCCTCCCCAATTAAGGTGCCACCAACCTCCTGTGGTGGAAGTAGATGAAATGGTGTGTAATGATGCATGTGTATTTAGATGGACTGGTGTGTGTTCAACAGTAACTGTTGTTAGCCTTAACGTATGGCCTGCACTTACCAACATCCCCAACCCGCGGCGTAAGAAGAAGAGTGCAGACGGGCAGCTGCGGGAGCACGTGACAGGCTGTGCCAGGAGCGAGGGCTACTACGCCATCAGCAGGAAGGAGAAGGATGTCTACCTGGATCTGGAACTGCCTGAGCAGGCCCTACTGGAGGCTGCCGACTACGACGCTTCGGTACGCACACCTCTCTTTACCATCTCTCTATTTTTTATACTATATATAGTCTCTGGCTTTTCATACAATGGTGTCATGTTGTTGCCTGTTATAGTCTCTGTGGTCACAGGTTTTGTTCCAATAAGATTGATGACCTTTGGTCATTGAATACAGGGAAGTTGGTGAACAAGTAGTGTATTTCTTATTTTAGCATATTCTTCACAATGCTGTAGGAAGTTCCACCGAGTTTGTCATGCAGATGTATTCAACAGCTTTGCTGCTCGAGGCAATGAAAATGAACTCACTTAACACGATATTGGGCATTTAGGGCAAAGTGCGTCTGACTCAGTAGTATTTACCTCAAGGCCATGTGGTGTGTGTCACCGTGTGCGTGTCACTGGCCCAATGTAACTCTCCTTCTGTCCTCCCCCTCAGGGCTCAAACCGGCTGCTGTCAGAGAGACGGTCGGAGCAGCGCCGCCTCCTCAGTGCCATAGGCATCCCTGCAGTCATGGACTCTGACCTGCTCAAACTCAATCAGCTCAAGGTACACAACAGCAGCCTGAAACTGTGTACCACTGATGTTGTGTAACTGCTGTGTTACCTCTGCTCTTCAACCACCATGTTATTTCCCATGGGTTTCATTCTGAGAACTCACTTCTGTTACTGTGTAATGAAGACCTTGACCCTTTAAACCCATGCCAGTGTGTTGAAAATGAGACTTTGATCCAGGACTATGGTGAAATCTAGAGCAAAGGCTGCTAGTGCATTCAATGAGTTGGTTATTTTAATGAGTTTTTATTTATTTATTTAACTAGGCAAGTCAGTTAAGAACTAATTATTATTTTCAATGACGGCCTAGGAACAGTGGGTTAACTGCCTGTTCAAGGGCAGAACGACAGATTTGTACCTTGTCAGCTCGGGGGTTTGAACTTAAAACCTTCCGGTTACTAGTCCAACGCTCTAACCACTAGGCTACCCTGCCGCCCAGTTGTGTAGTGCTGGAGGGGCAGGACTGAGTTTGTGAAACCCTGGACTAGAGTAACTAAATGATTATTGCACCACTATGGCACTAACTCTTGCTTCCTTCCTCAGTTCCGGAAGAAGAAGCTTCGATTTGGCCGCAGTAGGATCCATGAATGGGGCCTGTTCACCATGGAGCCCATTGCTGCTGATGAGATGGTCATAGAGTATGTGGGCCAGAATATTAGACAGGTACGGGTCATTGTACTGCTTGAGGACTGTATGTGTCTAGGGCCATATTCTAGTCTGTACTTCATTCATCCATAGTGTTTTGTCATAGCATTAGCAATAGACACATGGCAAACATCAGTGTTCGTCTTTCCTGGGTGTTCAGCAGGCATCATTGTTTGACTGTTTGTGCCTGTTTCTTTTCCAGATGGTGGCTGACAACAGAGAGAAGCGTTATGCCCAGCAGGGCATTGGGAGCAGCTACCTGTTCAGAGTGGACCACGACACCATCATTGATGCTACCAAGTTAGGCAACCTGGCACGCTTCATCAACCACTGCTGCACTGTGAGTCAGCCTATACCTGCACAAGCAAAACACTACAGGATATAACAATGGAGTGAAGCAACGTGAAGACTAAATAGAAATACACACATTTCCATCATAGATATTTAGTGACTCTGATACACACACAATGTTCACAGTAACATTGACTGGTAAGATCCTCTTAATTAAGTCGTTTTGTTTTCTTTGTATTACCTATAACTGGCCTTCATCCTCTTCCTTCCCTAGCCTAACTGCTATGCAAAGGTGATCACCATAGAATCCCAGAAGAAGATCGTGATCTACTCCAAGCAGGCTATTGGCATGAATGAAGAGATTACCTACGACTACAAGTTCCCTCTAGAGGAAAATAAGATTCCCTGTCTGTGTGGAACAGAGAACTGCCGTGGGACGCTCAACTAGATACCACAGCATGACCACTCTCACACAGGTGTGGCAGTACCCCGTTTCAGTCCCTCCTGTCCCCGCACCACAACCCCTGACTATAACCAAGAACAAAGCCACACCCACCACCAACAGCCCCCCCCAGACCCCAAAGCCCACCTGCTCCTCCAGACTGTCAAACAGTTGTCTGTACCATATCCAGAAAACAGAGAGAGACATGCAACGTTTGCACTGTTCACACGCTTTAATTTACCTGGGGTTCTGGTTTATTATCTTAGGGGCTGTGAGACTCTCCTTCCCAGGGGTGCGATTAATAATCGGGCCCCTTCTCCTGTACCCCAAACCCCTGAATTGCAGCATTAGTCTCCGCTGTAGCACGTTCAAGGCTGGACATTTTTTTCCCCCTCTTCCAACAGCCTTTCCTTGGAATAGAGAATTCAACCGTAACCTATCAGAACTGGTGTTGTGTGTCTTGTCTGCCTCCACACAGATAGAGTGGTCCGGAAGCTCCCGCTAACCCAAGCCCTCTGCCCACACCAATCCGCACATAAACGCACAGGATTTACAAACATATTCAGGGTTTTAAAAGGTGTTCGTTCGCAGCGCAGTGTTGGTTACACACTCTAATCCATTGGGACTTCAGTTATGCAAGATTTCCAAAAATGAAGATTGTTAGAGCTTTGTCATTTTATAGTATTGCATATTCTTATTACTATTCTTGTTCTGATTTAGTTGCGCGCGCTGTAGGTGGGTGCGTGACTCCCCTCACCAGTTTGTTTGGATGAGAGACCATTGACTTAAATATTTGTTTTTCACCATGCTACATAAGAACAAATCATTTGTAGATCAAATAGTCTATGGTGTCACATCAGTTTATCTTTAAAGCTTAAGATGGCTGCTGAGTTTTAGTCTGCAGGTTTATCTAAATTTGGAATGCTTTGTTTGTTCCTTTTATGTTCCCCATTGTGATGTTGTCCCTCCTCACGTTAGGAAGCAGAGAAAGGACCTGACCCATGTGTATCTGTGTGTTTTAAGAGAATGTATTCTTACGGATGCGAGTAAGTTTTTATTCCGGTCGTGTGAATGTGCTCACTGTCAATTAGTAGTCATATTGAACAAGCTGCAAATGTCAGGTTGTCTGCGCTTTTTGTATGACATTATCAAGGCACACTGTCAGGAAAAATGTTTCTATGAAATCTCCCTTATTTGGCAAACCATTAGACAAATCTGTTCAAAAAATGTTTTTAATTTAAATGTAACCTTTATTTAAGTAGGCAAGTCAGTTAAGAACAAATTCTTATTTACAATGATGGCCTACCCGGACGACACTGGGCCAATTGTGCGCCACCCTATGGGACTCCCAATCACGGCCAGATGTGATACAGCTAATAATCGAACCAGGGACTGTGGTGACGCCTCTTGCACTGAGATGCAGTGCCTTAGACCGCTGCGCCACTCGGGAGCCCGAACATAACTCTGCCCCATTGACCCCAATACAAGTGTTGAGGTCTGTGTATGTTGGACTTTGTCATTTAGTGTGTGTTCTGAATGGTTTTAAAGGGTGAACTTATGTGTAGATCAGATCTGATAAATCTAGTTTCTAGCTTGAGTTGCTCTCTCAACTCAAGCAGTCGCTGTCCCAGGTTTTAATCTCTGATTTGGATGTTTTAAATGTCACAAGGCCCCTCTGTGTTCTGTTCCTTCCACAGCAGAAAAGTTATCTATATTTCTTGTTGCAACAGGTGCTTTTCAGTAAAAACCAACCCTCTAACTTTAAAAATAAAAAGATGGAAAAAAAGTTCAGACAAATGTACATATTGTAGAGGTGTTTGTTTCTCGTAGAAACACACTGGTTCCAGTCTGTAAATACGTTGTTCCTTTCCTACTTCCCATGAGGAAAACTGTACATACCTTCCATTGTTCTTTTTTGTTTTTCCTTTTAATTTGATTTTAATATTATTTGCAATATTTCTCTTGTATTAATGCGTTGGACTCTTTTATTAATGGTGCATTAAAATATTTTTTAAAAAGTGAAAGCTTTTTTTTTTAAAGCCTTGGTTGAGTGTCAGGATTTTCACCTAGCATCTGGGTTGTCTATAAGTGTTCTTATATTCACTCTGGCTATCTAATGCGATTTCAGAGCACTCTCGTCCAAGTGTGTCGGAGTGCAGAATAACTGAGGAATTTACGAAAGCGCAACAATGGTTGAATGTGTCAGTAAAAGTCGTCAAAAAAGATAACGTTCCTAGAGAATGAGTAAGAAATTGCAATCCCAAATAATGAGCTGTGTGAGAATGTAGCTGAACTTCAAAAGGTACTCTCGCAGGTGGAATCTGAAAATCCAAGGTGTAAAAGAGGTAGAGTGGGAGGATATTAGGGAAACAGTCTTTAATATCCTGGGAAAGGTGTCTCCGTGCATAAAAGAGACGTGATTGATGTGGTACATCGACTTGGGAAACGAAGATCTGATGGACCCCCTCGCAATATCATCTTGCGCTTAACTATGCGCCATTACAGGGAAATCATATGGAAAATGGCCAAGGGGAACACGTTTCTGGACGAGAAGAAGCTCTGATACCGCAGGATCAGGCTGCCAGGAAGAAACTGGCGGCTTATACAGAAGGCGCGACGAGGGAAAGAAGGCTGGGTTCAAGGGCCCACACGGGTTTATCAAATGAAGAATGATTACTGGGTAACTATGATATTAACCAAACTGGAACTGTGAGTACTGCCAAGAGTACAGTTAATGTACTACCACGAATAAATGTACTGTTCGAACTACAACTGATGAACACTTGCCCCCCCCAAAAAAAGGAAATAAATAGATTTCTTATACTGTTAACCACCGCTACCTCAGCTGAGTGTAGTTTTCCGTCGGAGTAATCCTCTCAAGGTTCACTTTGTTTTATTGTTCACATTACTATTTGTGTTCTTTCTTTTTTAATGCAGGATTTCATTTTCAATTCACTCAATATCTTACAAAAGGGAAAGCTTTATTTTTGTGCTGCAAACGCAGTAACGCAGATTTTGTCCTTCAGGAAACTCATTCGGGTGAAAGTGATTTGAAATTCTGGAAAGCACAATGGGGAGATATGGCCTATTTCAGTCATCACCACTTTGCTGGTGTTTTGACACTTATTCACAAGTGTAAAGGTTCTAGAAGCCACATCTTCACAAGATGGGAGATGGGTCATAGTAATTTAAACTTGACTGCTATTTTCATCATTTGTAATGTATACGGACATAACTCACATTTTCCAAATAAGACCCATTTTACCCAATTTACCAGGAAAGTACAGGATTTAAGCATCAAATACTCAGATGCTTTTCAAATTATTTCAGGGGATTTGAATGAAACACCTGATGCATCTGCTGATCGTTTTCCTCCTAGAACGAGTCAAGTCAAAGCCCTCAAAATAGCAATATTATCACTACATTATGCAAGGATCTCTGTGTTGAGGATGCTTGGCGTTATTTCAATCCGGATGAAAACATAAAATCGTTAGCTGAAGATATTTTTGCTAGAAAAGACTTGGGAAGAAGTATGCATTTTCTGAGCTGGTTTTGTTATTTTTTAACTTCATATAACAAGGGTGATTGATCTCACTCATGATAACCAATATGTTATTATGCAAAGTTGCATGTTGTAAAATAATTTACAAAACTAGGTGAAGCCAAGTTCTAAAACCCTAAATAGGACATTTTAGAAGTGATTTATTGAATGTTAATCATTCATCCATTTAGGACATACCTCATTGAATGAGCATAACCCAAACATAATGGCTAAATCATTTACTGGAACTGCATCTGTTTCACTTTGTTTTCAAGCATCTAGTGGCCTTCAAAATGAAAGCGATGAGGCTCGGAGGGTTCTCCCTACCTAGGACACTTACAAGCTTGGTCTGTTCTTTTGGGGGCACTTTGTGACATGCATTTTAAAATAATCATTTGCATTCTTCATTGATAGTTGACCTAGAGATTGTCAATCAGTTATAGTCCACATTCAACCAAATCAGTGAGACTGTTTAGCAGATGGTCAATGGTAACTTAAAGTTCAGGATGGGTATAACGAGGCTGTTTAACCAGTAAATCCTGCCTGATTCAGCGCTGTGAGTAATATGCTCTCATTTAACCTGGCAATGACAATGTTTTGCAGTGTGTAGCTGAGACTATAGGTAACTTGTCTGTGAATCATGTGACTGTCTGGAAATATGCAAGGAATGGAAATACAATACAGTTTGTGTCACTTTCCATGTAGGTCCACGCTAGTACAATATCTGTTTCACAATATGTTGTCCATTCAAATGTTGCTGTGTGCATGACTTACAGGGCTGTTCAAGAAGGCTATTATTGGACACAGAGAGATGTTGGATGAATGGCCATGTTGTTAAAACAGGAGAACAATAAGGCTTCTGACATTTGACATGATATTCAATCCAGTCCAGTCAGAGAGAAAGAATCAAAGGAAGACTTTTTCAGACCACTGGGGCTGTCTGCTTCATTGCCCCAGACTGACAGGTAGTAGAGTTCCGTGGTTAAAATCATTGAGCAAGCCAAGCCAAGCCAAGCCAGGAAAAAAGCCATAGTACAGCCTGTTGTGACAATTGCGTTGTTTGCTCTATAGCCATTAGTTCATACACTACCGTTATATACAATAAGGCCGTGACAGCTAGAAGACAACAAACTACTGATTTACAACCACAGAGTTACTGCACCAATTCAACTTAAACATCATAAAATCAACAAGGCTATATATACTTAGTTTAATAGACTGAAAACAAACTTAAAGATACCAAAAACAATTTAGTTCAATCAATGTTGTTAAATATCATGTGGCTGTCCATGGTACTGATTTCTGTGTGTGTGTGTGTGTGTGTGTGTGTGTGTGTGAGCAAGTAAAATAAAACATGTTAACTCACCCTACTTGTAGACTAGTTGAATGCCAATGCCATCCTCCTCTCTTTCATGTTGGGAAATCGGTCTGACTCTGTCATACACTTTTAGACAGACACTGATGACCAACTGGGTTGTGTGTTCTGAACAACACTTGTCTCAGTTTATAATGAGAATAGATACTTTTCCATATACTTATGTACAGTTGAAGTCAGAAGTTTACATACACCTTAGCCAAATACATTTAAACTCAGTTTTTCACAATTCCTGACATTTAATCTAAGAAAAATTCCGTACTTTGGAAGTACGCTTGGGGTTATTGTCCATTTGGAAGACCCATTTGCGACCAAGCTTTAACTTCCTGACTGATGTCTTGAGATGTTTCTTCAATATATCCACATAATTTTCCTACCTCATGATGCTATCTATTTTGTGAAGTGCACCAGTCCCTCTTGCAGCAAAGCACCCCCACAACATGATGCCGCCACCCCTGTGCTTCACGGTTGGGATGGTGTTCTTCGGCTTGCAAGCCTTCCTCCAAACATAACGATGGTCATTACGGCCAAACAGTTTCATCAGACCAGAGGACATTTCTCCAAAAAGTACAATCTTTGTCCCCATGTGCAGTTGCAAACCGTAGTCTGGCTTTTTTATGGCGGTTTTGTAGCAGTGGCTTCTTCTTCCTTGCTGAGCTGCCTTTCAGGTTATTTCGATATAGGACTCGTTTTACTGTGGATATAGATCATTTGTACCGGTTTCCTCCAGCATCTTCACAAGGTCCTTTGCTGTTGTTCTGGGATTGATTTGCACTTTTCGCACCAAAGTACATTCATCTCTAGGAGACAGAACGCGTCTCCTTCCTGAACGGCATGACGGCTGCGTGGTCCCATGGTATTTATACTTGCGTACTATTGTTTGTACAGATGACCGTGGTACTTTCAGGCATTTGGAAATTGCTCCCAAGGATGAGCCAGACTTGTGGAGGTCTACAGTTGTTTTTCTGAGGTCTTCGCTGATTTATTTTTATTTTCCCATGACGTCAAGCAAAAAGGCACTGAGTTTGAAGGTAGGCCTTGAAATACATCCACAAGTACACTTCCAATTGACTCAAATTATGTCAATTAGCCTATCAGAAGCTTCTAAAGCCATGACATCATGGTCTGGAATTGTCCAAGCTGTTTAAAGGCACAGTCAACTTAGTGTATGTAAACTTCTGACCCACTGGAATTGTGATACAGTGAAATAATCTGTCTGTAAACAATTGTTGGAAAAATTACTTCTGTCATGCACAAAGTAGATGTCCTTACTGGCTTGCCAAAACTATAGTTTGTTAACAAGAAATTTGTGGAGTGGTTGAAAAACAAGTTTTAATGACTCCAACCTAAGTGTATGGCAGCCTGGTATGGCAAGTCCACCGCTGCTGACGGGAAGGCGCTACAGAGTGTGGTACCCTCAGCTGAACCATTGGGTGCACACTGCCTGCCCTCCAGGACACATACAACACCAGGTGTCACAGGAAGGGCAAGAAGATAATCAGGAGCCTCAGCCACCCGAGCCACGGCCTGTTCTCCCTGCTTCCATCACTCAGACGCGGGCAGTATAGGAGCATAATGGCAAAAACTGACAGACTGGCCAATAGCTTCTACCACCAGACCATAATGCTGCTGAATAGCCCCCACTAGTCAGCTATTTGCTCCCTCAATGAACATTTCAACCCTCAACAAACATGTATCCTGCCCCCACCCCAATGAACATTTCCCCCCTCAACAAACATGTATCCTGCCCCCACCCCAATGAACATTTCCCCCCTCAACAAACATGTATCCTACCCCCACCCCAATGGACATTTCCCCCCTCAACAAACATGTATCCTGCCCCCACCCCAATGGACATTTCCCCCCTCAACAAACATGTATCCTGCCCCCACCCCAATGGACATTTCCCCCCTCAACAAACATGTATCCTGCCCCCCACCCCAATGGACATTTCCCCCCTCAACAAACATGTATCCTGCCCCCACCCCAATGGACATTTCCCCCCTCAACAAACATGTATCCTGCCCCCACCCCAATGGACATTTCCCCCCTCAACAAACATGTATCCTGCCCCCACCCCAATGGACATTTCCCCCCTCAACAAACATGTATCCTGCCCCCACCCCAATGGACATTTCCCCCCTCAACAAACATGTATCCTGCCCCCCACCCCAATGGACATTTCCCCCCTCAACAAACATGTATCCTGCCCCCACCCCAATGGACATTTCCCCCCTCAACAAACATGTATCCTGCCCCCACCCCAATGGACATTTCCCCCCTCAACAAACATGTATCCTGCCCCCACCCCAATGGACATTTCCCCCCTCAACAAACATGTATCCTGCCCCCACCCCAATGGACATTTCCCCCCTCAACAAACATGTATCCTGCCCCCACCCCAATGGACATTTCCCCCCTCAACAAACATGTATCCTGCCCCCACCCCAATGGACATTTCCCCCCTCAACAAACATGTATCCTGCCCCCACCCCAATGGACATTTCCCCCCTCAACAAACATGTATCCTGCCCCCACCCCAATGGACATTTCCCCCCTCAACAAACATGTATCCTGCCCCCCACCCCAATGGACATTTCCCCCCTCAACAAACATGTATTCTGCCCCCACCCCAATGGACATTTCCCCCCTCAACAAACATGTATCCTGCCCCCACCCCAATGGACATTTCCCCCCTCAACAAACATGTATCCTGCCCCCCACCCCAATGGACATTTCCCCCCTCAACAAACATGTATTCTGCCCCCACCCCAATGGACATTTCCCCCCTCAACAAACATGTATTCTGCCCCCACCCCAATGGACATTTCCCCCCTCAACAAACATGTATCCTGCCCCCACCCCAATGGACATTTCCCCCCTCAACAAACATGTATTCTGCCCCCACCCCAATGGACATTTCCCCCCTCAACAAACATGTATCCTGCCCCCACCCCAATGGACATTTATCACTGTTAGAGTTGGAAATGTGTATATATGTTTTGGTGTATTGTTTCAATCAATTCCCTTTGACCTGCACTGTCGGAGCTCAGAGTTTAAGAATTTCAATGTACCCTGCAATTACATCTGCAACTCCGTGCATGTGACTAATACACTCTAATCTAATCATGGTGGCATGTAACCTATCTACAGTAAGCTACATTTAAACGAGAAGACCAATCGAGTTAATTTTGCATAGTGATCTTTGCCTTTCTTTGATGATAGAACAAACACTAAGTCGAAGGTCACTCATTAAGTCCAGTGAAGCGGAGCAGTTTACGATCGCTGTGTCCAAACCGATCAGGGTTGCGTTAAGTACGTTTTTACGTTCTGGAGTGTTCAATTGAACGGAAACGGTACCGTACTGAACGACGAGGGTTGGGAACACTGTTAGCATGACCACTTCCCTTTAAAAACACGTCACTCATTGTTTCCAGCCACACCTCGCCACATCTACCAAACGGTAGTATATTCAAGAACGTACAAGAACCTTTTGGGGGAGCGTGTCGTTCAGTACAAACGGTTGTTCAACGTAGCAAACGTTTAAGAGGACTGAACGCACCTCTACCTCCCACTGTCTTTTTTCATGTTGTTCTTTCTCGTTGTTTACCTCCGCTCGTTTAGAACGTTGGATCGCAGAGGGAGTTGGAGAAAATCAACAAGGACGACACAGTAACTAATCAACCAAACATCAATTGTTGATAGTAGCAACTAGCAACCGTGAAGAATGTCGACTAAAGAACGGGGCCTGGTTTATCTCGTCACTGGGGGCTGTGGGTTCCTCGGACAACACCTGTTACAGGTCCTTTTGGAGAAAGAGGATGCGGTAACGGAAATTCGACTTTTTGACAAACACATCGACTCAAGTTTAAATGGCCACAGCACAGGTAAAACAAAAATATATCCTTGAAACATAAATTGTAAATGTATGGCAGTTCACTGACATGCTCAAACCCCATTTGTAGTTTTCTTGTCTAATAATGTTTTATGCATATTTCATTGTCATAACCATACACCACTCCAGGCTGCTGAGGTGAAAACGGCTCATACATGTCCAGAATGATTTGCAGTTGTGGGATTGGTGGAGTTTTAAACATGAGAGTTAAGCTACTCTTAACCCTTATTCATGGTTACAATTATTATTGGGCTCAGCTACTCCTAGTAAGATATATATATATATATATATATATATGAGGCTCAAGTGGCAAGACCTCTAATCTTGAATGTCCAGGTGTTTATGCACTGAGAAGAGGTGGGGTGTCAACTCCTCAGTGAAACAGTTCGGGTCTGTATCTACCTTAGCACATTGAAATGACTGAAAGTGAGAACCTAGACTAGCATCACAGACCTTTACCCACATACATACCCAATCAAATAGATTCTGGATATCAGCTGTATTCCATGAAAACTCGTTTCTGACACCCTTTATTTTTAGCTTACACCTTTCTTACTCATATATTCTCAGGCATAAGAACATGCACATTTTAATTTACTAACTTTGTACAAACTTTTATTCCATTGTCAGTCTTCACTACAGAAACAGAGTCATATATGGGATAGAGATGGACAGTGGGCAGTAGGTAGATGGAGGGAGAGATGGGAAAGCTGAAAGTCAGATACATACTAGAGTGTGACAGAGATGAGAGTTAGTGAATGTCACTGAAAGGGAAATGTTAGGATAGTAAACAACACATCTACACTCCGCTGAGGTCACTTCTACATCTGAATTGCTTGCTGATTGGGGTTTTAGGCTGGGTTTCTATATAAGCACTTTGTGACATCTGCTCATGTAAAAAGCTCTTTATAAATGCGTTTGATTTGATTTGACTGTATCGGTCTGCATGAACAATATCATGATGGGGTCATGGACACCGATGGCCCACACCCAACAGGTTTGTTGGACAGAGCCTTCCTCCAAACTCAGTGATAGAAGATCACTCCATAGATGTGTTTGACTGATGAGCTAAATACATGGCATTGATTACAAAGGAAATCGCCCACATAGGCTTACATTGTTAGTCTTTAACCTCTATATTGCCATAGGCTACATCCAGGTAATATTAGAATACCTTGTTTTCTCTTAAATACCAAACATATATATTTATCCCCTGGTGAGAATGTGCTTTTCAAGTAGAGGAGATGTAGGGGCTGAGGAAAAATTGAAAAAATCATTTTCTTACCATTCATTATGTTGGCCAGTGGTATTCACCTCCTACTATGTCTGGAGCTTGCTGGTTTTCTGCTCTACCTGATTAATAATTGCACCCACCTCTTGACCCAGGTCTAAATCAGTCACTGATTAGAAAGGGACATTGAAAAACCGCAGTGGAGCAGGCTTCGAGGCCCAGACTTGAATTTGAGGGATGTAGGCTCGTACACAAAGCCTGGTGGCTAGTAGTATTCATATAGCCCAGCCAGGGGGAGGCCAAAAGTACACTTTATGTAATCAGAGCTCATAGTCTAGTTCTAATCTCGCTGTAACAGTGAACTGAAAAGACCAAGATGCCGTGATTGAATGAGATTTGCAACTTAACATTGAGCCTTTGCTTGAAATGTTTCTAAAGTATTTACGTTCTGTAGGTTCTCTTTAGATATGAAGCATAGATATGTTTTCACAGAGAAGGTGTATGAGTGATTAAAACGATAACCAAAACAAACCAATAATTTAACTTGGTTATTGGTGTATATGTTGCGTAGCATGGGATCTGCTGCTGCATCTCATGTAGTTACAGTAGCCTAGTAAGAGAGGGGCTTGTAAACTTCAGAGGACAAGGTTGACTGAAGCTTTCACTTCCTGTAATTATTTCAATTACAGTTACTGTAGTTACTGGGTAATTACAAAACCCAGCTTTGGTTTGGTTCAATGGAAATCATCAAATAATGTCAGATCCTTAAAAGGTTCTACAGCTGCACCATCGAGAGCATTCCGATGGGTTGCATCACTGCCTGGTATGGCAAATGCTCGGCCCCCGACAGCAAGACGCTACAGAGGATAGTGCGAACGGCCCAGAACATCACTGGGGCAAGCTTCCTGCCATCCAGGACCTCTATACCAGGCGGTGTCAGAGGAAGGCCCTGAAAATGGTCAAAGACTCCAGCCAGCCTAGTCATAGACTGTTCTCTCTGCTACCACACGGCAAGCAATACCGGAGCACCAAGCCTAGGTCCAAGAGGCTTCTAAACAGCTTCTACCCCCAAGCCATAAAACTCCTGAACATCTAGTCAAATGGCTACCCAGACTATTCACATTGCACCCTCTCCACACCACTGCCACTCTCTGTTGTAATCTATGCATAGTCACTTTAATTAACTCTACCTACATGTACATACTACCTCAACTAACCGGTGCCCCCGCACATTGACTCTACCGGCCCCCCCTGTATATATTGTAATTTTTTACTGCTCCCCTTTAATTACTTGTTACTTTTATCTCTTATTCTTATCTGTATTTTTTTTAAACTGCACTGTCGGTTAGGGGCTCATAAGTAAGCACTTCTCTGTAAGTATTTGGCGCATGTGACTAATAGAACTTGATTTGATTTGCTACTCGACCAAGCCACTGAGGCAGAGCTAAAAGAGACAGCTGCAGTAGTGTGACTTCAAGGCAAGAATGTGTTTTTTTAAGAGTCAGGACCATTCCTGTGGTTACTTGGACTCTAGCCCCGTCCTGGCTTCATGGTCATCAGATATATTTCAAGGCCATGATCTAGATAAGCCAAGCCAGGGACAGCACATTGAGAATAAGGGCAGCTTCTTTTCCATCTTATCATTCCAAGAAGGAAAGACGGAACAAACAGACAAATGCTCTCAAAAGACACATTTGTGAAGAACGTGATTTTGTTGTGACCCACCTACCGGTGTTCCGATAAACATAAAGACCTTGTATGAGAAGACATTAATTGTGGTGGGGTGATAGGGTCTTTTTATAGCAACAATCAGATGACATGTTTTCCAGAAACAGAGACAGAGAGTTCCTCAGTGGACCCAGCTTTGGTTAGGTAGCTAGGCAACGTAGGATCTGATTTAGAGGACACAAATGAACACTCAAGTCAAAGAATGAAAGAATACTTCATATAGCCATGGAAACATACATAGAAAGACTTGGTTCCTCCTCACACAACATATGTACCTTCTAACCACAACGTGTCTGATTCTTCTCTTAGGCTATTATTATGTCCATGTCTTGTTGTCCAATTTCAATCTAGGATCAATTGTATTATTGTGCATTGTAGATCAGTTTATAGATATTTAATTCTGGTGAAAACAATCTCTTTTACACTATATCTAACATCTTACAACCCCCCCCCCCCCCCCTCCACTTTTCTCCCTCTCTCCCTCGTCAGAGCGGGTAAAGGTGGTGGTGACGCAGGGGGACATCACAGATTACTCCAGTGTCCTGGAGGTGTCCAAGGGGGCAGACCTGGTCATCCACACAGCCAGCCTGGTGGATGTCTGGCACAGAGTCCCTGAGACAGTCATCCAGGCTGTGAATGTTCAAGGTAAGGCCTCAGGCGCAGCAATAGCATTCACTGGCCGAGAATACGCACCAATTTGTACATGTAGAATCGCCAAAAAAGTGTGGTCAGTCAGACGTCTACAGCGGGTGGTCCCTAAACCACAGCGCGCTGAACGGTGGGCAGACGAACACTAGATCCACATTCGGTGCGATGTGTGGAAGCCTTAAAGACACAGGAGGATTTACGAAGAAGGGAATGGAAAATATGTTGAGGGAAAGGAAAAGAGAAGAGGGAGAAATGGTTGCCTTTGAGATGATTGATGATAGAATGAGACAAACATAGGAGGGGTGGTTGCCTTCTCTTGACTGTAAATTAAATCACAGCAGGAACTGTTATGGAGACTCATGAAAACCCATGAAATAGTATTCCCTAAAGTTATTGTGATTCATGGTATAACCCACGTTTTTCCTGTTTGCCTGTCGCCTCTCCCTTCCTATAGTGCCTGGTGTTTTCCTCTGCACATTCTCAATATAAAACTGCCCCTTGAGTCTGTTAAAGGATGACAACTACAACAATGGTTTTATAGTCAGCAATCATAGACATACACAAATAAGGCCATTATTTATGTTGTGGGTAAATGTGTGTGAGTCTCTGATAAGGTCTGTTTATAGAAATTGTGTGTGTGCATGTCATGAGATTGAAATGACTGTAAAAGACTCCTCTCAAAAGGTTTCACATCTCACGATAAGGTTAGTGCCAACCTGTCAGGTGGTTTTCATGCAACTGAATTACCTACAAACTCAACTTATTGAAGGGAATCAGCTGCTCTCTGTGATCCACTGCAATTCACCTGGTTTCTATTAAACTAACAACATCACATTAAAATAGCAAGCCCTTTGAACCATTATATAAGCCCAATTAAACACCGACACTTTGTTTCCAGTTTGTGGTTATTCTATCTATTCCCCGTCTGGTGGGTGGCCTACTGTGTTGTGTGTGTGTGTGTGTGTCACTGTCCCAGATCTGGGTATCTGTCCCATATTTCTGCTCTTCATCTCTTGGAAAATGTGACATTGTCCTCACAGGAATAGTTGTTTGTATTAGTTAGTGTAATTACTGCATATCAGATCCTTCTAGGATGTTTGTGTTGAGCTCTGAGAAAACACTTATCATCCCGGGCTAGTTCCTTGAACATAATCCTCCATGTGCTTGTGTACTCATAGTCTGCCAACGTCTCTGTCCAGATGTTTTGCACGCACTTCCTGTTGACCGCATCACACCCTAGCCCTTTCTTTCTGCAATTAAATCAATGATAACCTCTAGTTATTGGCCTCTAGAATGTTTCTCTTCCTCTCTCTGTCTTTCTAACAGGAACTGTGAATGTGATCAATGCCTGTGTGGAGAATGGTATTCAGTATCTGGTCTACACCAGCAGCATGGAGGTGGTCGGCCCCAATGTGAAAGGAGACCCCTTTATCAGGTAGAGTTTTACTTCACAAACATCTGTTTCTCCTTTGGGCTTTCGTTGTTTTTTCCCTCTTTCCACTAAATCACTACCTCTCCTCCATCTGTCTTTTGTCTAGCCCATACGGTAGAGATTTCCCTTATCTGCATTATATCAGGCATGTGACTTTCTTTTCTTTTCTGATTTCTCTATGAACTCGTATGTCTCTATTCTTCCCTAATTCTCAATCGAGAGACATTTACTGCGAGGAGAGATAGACAGGTCAGGGGAGAGATGGGAGACAGGAATAGAGAGAGACTATAAAGATTATTATTATTATTAGAGAGACATGAAAGATAGAGAGTATTCCAGTCATAGTGTTGCGTTAAGGTCTAGTGGATGATGGATATTAAGCAGAGCCCACATCAAGGCACACTTCCTTCATCCCTCTCTCTCTCATCCCTCCCTCTCTAACACAGACAAAAGCACTAGCCTCTGATGTGGCAGACATGTTATGCTCTACACTGAGTATACAAAACACTAAGAACACCTGCTCTTTCCACGACAGACTGACCAGGTGAAAGCTATGATCCCTTATTGATGTCAAATCCACATAAATCAGTGTAGATGAAGTGTAGATGAAGGGGAAGGATTTTTACGCCTTGAGATTATTGAGACATGGATTGTGTATGTGTGCCATTCAGAGGGTGAATGGGCAAGACCAAATATTTAAGTGCCTTTTGAACGGGTTATGGTAGTAGGTGCCAGGCACACCGGTTTGTATCAAGAACTGCAACACTGTTGAGTTTTTCACACTCCACAGTTTCCCGTGTAAGAATGGTCCACCACCCAAAGGACATCCAGCCAACTGTGGGAAGCATTGGAATCAACTTGGGCCGGCATCCATGTGGAATGCTTTCAACACCTTGTAGAGCCCATGCCCCGACAAATTGAGGTTGTTCTGAGGGAGAAAGTGGGGGGGTGAAACTCAATATTAGGAAGGTGTTCCTAATGTTTGGAAACTCAGTGTATGTCATTGTGTGTTATTATAGGTGTGTTTAGGAATATACTTATCACATATGGTCCCTATAAGAAAAGTGGATATGTGACAAAGATGATGACAGTCAGTAGTAGCTATGAGGAACATCACAGGATAGAATTCATCTGCACCATTGAATTGAAGCTGCACATTGCCAGTTCAATATGAACATATCCAGGCCAATGTACTTTGCAATGCTGTGTGATGATGTCAGGAAAACTGTGCGGCAACAAAAACTAAATCATAAAAACAGCCCTGTGTTAGGTAATAGGATCAGGTACACAAAGCCTATAACTGTCTGGTTATACCTGTTTTAGGCTGGCAGGTCCTGGGAGCCGTAGATGTTTTTGTGTAGCATCGTCGTATCTCTTTCGTAACATTTCAGATGTTAACGAATTTCTGTCATACCAAGGAATTAGAGTGACAGAGAGAGAGGGATGAGGGAAAAAGTTGATCACCAGCCAACCCTGATATCATCCTGCCAGTTGTCGCATGTTGAAAATATTTTCCAGATGCAGACAGACACACACTGCGGATTTGCAGATGTGTTTGGCATTCTCTTCCTTTCACCTCAGCTAAAGCAGTCACGGTATCTGTAAAAATGTCTGTCAGCCTTTGCATGCATGACTGGCTTTGCTAAAATATTCACAGAAACAACAGGATATGAGTCCTGCACAGCCAGCAAGGAGAAACAACAGGATGAAAACTGCCAATGTCCATCTGGCTATTATTCTGAATCATTCCACATTCCACATGTGAATGTGATATTCTGTTCCAAGGTCATCAGATAATAACCCTCCCCCCCGTTCCCCTCTCTCTCTTTCATGCACAGAGGTGATGAAGACACCATCTACAATATTTATCATGATATGCCCTACCCCAGGAGCAAGGCCAAGGCAGAGAAACTGGTGTTGGAGGCCAATGGCAATAAGGTACTTGTATAAACACATCGCATCTCATACAAAGACGCGGTAATAACACACACAGACCAACTCACACACTTCTATTTGATGGACATTTGAAAGATCCGGGGGATAGTTGCCTTTAAATGTACCCTCATTAATAGCCTGATTCAGATAGGGAATCCCTTCATGGACCATAATCAGATACTTATTCTCTCTCTTTGACTGAACTGCTCCAAAAGTTACCACAGAACACAAATATACTATAGTAATTCCCCAAAAATGTTTTGGAGCTTATGTTGCATGTAAGATTTTTTCGCCCAATGGCCATATTTGTGTTATTACTCTGCGCAAAAAAACGTATATTTATGAGTTATGATAAATGGTAGAATTCCTGTCGACTGTTACTCTGCCAAAAAGCTGTTGAAGTGTTCCCCTGTGGCCTTGTGTGTTAGTCTACTCCACCCTTCTGTTAACATGTTGAGTTAAAACTGCATATTTGGGATTCTGGGTTTCAAAACTGTTTTCATTTCCTATCCGCTCCCATCAGTTTCTAATGCTCTGTTACCACATCCTTCCTCTCCTCTCTCTGGCCAGGTGAATGAAGGGGCCTGCTTGTACACATGCTCCCTCCGTCCCACAGGGATCTATGGTGAGCAGCACCAGCTGATGAGGGACTTCTATCAGATGGGTGTGAGGACAGGGGGCTGGATCATTCGAGGCGTCCCAAAGGACACAGAACATGGTCGTGTCTATGCAGGTGAGTCCTGAAACGCGTGCTGATAACTAGCCACACCTACAAGATCTTGAGTTGTCCTTTTAGCTGATTTTCTACTGGGCTCTTGGTTATGTACCAAGGTGGCTACTTAACTTGTTCAACAGCCCTAATGGATTAGGCTAGTGGTATACACGTTCTCAGCATAGTTTTCTTTTTTTTCAGGTAATGTGGCTTGGATGCATCTGCTGGCTGCTCGCTCCCTGAGAGAGCACCCCCAAAGGCTTGGAGGGGAAGTTTACTTCTGCTATGACGACTCACCCTACAAGAGTTATGAGGATTTCAACATGCAGTTCCTGTCTGGGTTCAACTTCCGCCAGGTCCATGTGCCGCTATTGGTGCTGTGGTTTGTGGCGTGCCTGAATGACCTGCTCCGCTGGGTGCTGAAGCCTGTGTGCAGCTACACACCATTACTCAACAGCTACACCCTTGCTGTGGCCAGCACCTCCTTCACAGTGGGTTCAGACAAGGCCCAGCGCCACTTCCAGTACCGCCCCCTCTATGACTGGGACCAGTGCAAGGCCCGCACACAGAGATGGGTGGACACCTTTCCCTTCGCAGGCCCCAAGGACTCCTGATCTGGGCTGATCTGCTGGTCTGGTGGAACCTTGTCTGGGCTAAACCGATGCACCACACATCATAACCTGGGATGGATGGAGGAGTGAGAGGACTATCTCAGATTTATATTCTCACTATGTTTGCTCCATCATAAGCAGTATATTCATTACACGTATGCGAACAAACTCTTGACCCCTGAACTCTTAAACCCTGAGCTATGACCTCCTGCACGTGTTCTTCAAAAATGGTTATGTCCTCCTACCTGTCACTACTTGTGGCTAGCCTGTAGCTCCTCAGGCAAAATGATGACAAGGCATGTTCCACACTGAAATGGGTCACTTATCCATCCCATGATCTTCTGATTCACATGAGACCCTTCCCAGCCCTAAATAAGAGATAATATATTGAAGATTCAATATAAATGTTTGGGGCTTTATCAGACATTGCAATATTCATCTTCTTAAAAAAGGGGTAGATATAATGTGATTGTAGTCATAAAAGGGCATATAGATATGTGATATAGGAAAGCTGCTCATTAATTGTTTTGAGTCTATTTCCAACAATACATGGTGCAATACATTGCTATACATATTTTGCAATACATACATGAAAATGCAATACATTTTTCATAAGACATCATCACTACATAGACTTGATCTGTTTTTGTTGAAGAGCACTAGTGCAGAAAATAAGTACTTACATCTTAAACATGCATTAATGCACACAGAGAATATTGTCTGATTATGTGATTTTAGAGTTGAATAATCACCTGCTATACATTAAGGTGATTTTATAATCTGAATGCACGGCCAATTTAAAAACAATCATCAAAAAAATCATTAAAGATAACATTTCCCAGTGCAGTCAGATTTAAACTTCAGACAGAGAAAATGTTAATTTTATATTTCATAATTTATTATTATTATAATTTTGAGTAGTAGCATTACTTAAAGAGCAACTGAAGGCAATAAAAAACGTATATTCTCTGGTAGAAAATGGCCTATGTCTCAAACCAACTACATTAAAGAAATGTAAGCATTTCATGAGACACCTATAAAACATGTGTAACATGAAATATTGTCCCATTTACAATGTGTAATTTATTGACGGTCCCTAACTATCCCCAGAGATAGGCTATCCAAAGTCAAAACTGTTTTGACACTGTCGCACACCAGCCGGCAAAGAAGTTGGATAGCGTGCTAGCTAATTTAGGCTTCTTCCAGACACAAGACCTTGTTTGAATGTTTCAAGTTATCTCAAAGGGTGTGTCCTGTTTTAGCACAGTGTAAGTAGAAATGCTTCCCACGTCAGAACAAACACAAGAGACGCCCACATCAAAGAGTTCCTCTGAGACCCAAAACTCGTTTAGTTTAATTTCCTAATGAGGAGAATTGAAATCAGGAAGTTCAGCCCCCTTTAAGAAAACAATAGACATACTTGGAACACAGAATTGGTTGAATGGTATCAAACACATGTTTTCCATGTGTTTGATCCATGTGTTTGATGCCATTCCATTAGCTCCATTTCAGCCATTATTATGAGCCATCCTCCCCTCAGCAGCCCCCTGTGACTTGGAAAGTATACTCTTTCTGTATTGAATATTGTATTGAATATGTATTATGTATTTATGTTTAATTCCAAATACAACTGTTTTAATTAATTCAAAGTTGATTTGTTTTTTATAAGGTTAACATGATACTATCAAAGACACAACGCATAATTTTTTTCCTGAAAACGGCCTAGGTCCACTATGGTGACCTCGGAAACGGCAAAAGAAACTAAATGGAGAAACATATGCAATATATGTTAACAACACATTCATTACATGTCCTTTACATAGTTCCAGTCGCCTGCCTGTGGGGAAAACAACTTGTGGTTACCTTTTTCAAAAGTTATTTTCTTGTCTGCTTGTTTTAGTAAATTACAAAACAACATTTAAGAATGTACGTCTAAAGATTGCTTTTCAGCATTGCCTGTGATGGGGGTCACCTTGGTCATGATGGGGGTCACCTTGGTCATGATGGGGGTCACCTTGGTCATGATGGGGGTCACCTTGGTCATGATAGGGGCTACACCAAATTATTGATGTATTATAATAATTGATTATGCTTATGATGTATTGATAGAAGGGGAAGGGCTATAAGACACTCCCCCACTACATGTATAGGGTCCTGGACCACAGATTAGTAATATATATATATATATATATATGCATTATAAGGTTTAGTTCTTTTCTAGTCTCTGCCTCTTATAAGAAATGGTCTGAGAGATGTGTGAGTTAGTCAAAACAGTCAAAACAGGGTGTCTGTGAGAAAGCGCCTCAAGGCTAAAAGTGATACATAGACCCCTGCAGGGGAGTAAATAGATAAGAGAGAAGTCAGACATACCACTGTAAGCCACACGCGAATGGAACTGCTAAGCCCTTAGAAAAGACTGGACTATTGTTTTCTCCTGCAAGTTTGTATAACTGTATATGCATGGGCTTGGTCTCATGAGTAGAAGGTGTTGACGTAGGCAGTTACACCACTAGGGGTTGACTGCAAGTATATTAAAGCAACTTTGACCTTTTTTACTTTGCAGAACTTACTCTGAAACATGCGTGCTGTGTTTCCGTTGTCAACTTCTGTCTGCAATTGCATTCCTAAAGGTTTGACTGATTTACTTACCAATAAGCCAATGATTGACAAGGAACAAGGAACCTACCCCGACACCTACTACTTAGAAATACGTAATATTGTAGGGATTCCCTCATGCCCCTTTTCATGACGGTGCTAGCAGCCACTTGAGTGAGACCAACAGCACAAACTAACGGAATATACAGCTACAAGTAATCAGGGGAGTTAAAGACTATACGATACTGAACAACAATATAAACAAAATGTGCAAAAATGTTGGCCGGGGCTGGGGTGGCCAGGAGGAAAGCATGGCCAGCCGTAGAGAAATGCTTATTGAAATGTTCGATTATCATGGATTTATCGGTGGTGACCGTGTTACCTAGCCTCAGTGCAGTTGGCAGCTGGGAGGAGGTGCTCTTGTTCTCCATGGACTTTAGTGTCCCAAAACTTTTTGGAGTTAGATCTACAGGATGCTAATTTCTGTTTGAATAAGCTAGCCTTTGCTTTCCTGACTGACTGCGTGTATTGGTTCCTGACTTCCCTGAACAGTTGCATATCACAGGGACTATTCGATGCTATTGCAGTCCGCCACAGGATGTTTTTGTGCTGTTATCTTTCTTTGCTGCAGATGACCATATAACTGGACAGTACTCTAAGTGTGATAGGACCAGGGATTGAATCACCTGATTCAGTGTGCTAGATGTTACATACTCTGAACATTTTCTTGTAACAGCAATTCCCTTACCCATCTTAATAACAATATTATCTACGTGTTCTGACCATGATGAAGCTGCTTCCAACATGACCCCTAGTAGTTTTGTTTTTTCACTTGCTCTACATACATTCCATTAATCGACAAATTAAATTGCGGGTCATCAGCAAGCATATATATTGAACCAAATACAATACATTTAGTTTTAGAAACATTCAACACCAATTTGTTCATATCAACCCTTTCAGACACCATTCTTAGTTCACTGCTCAGGACATGTTAGTTCATTACATTCGGATGCTGTGCTATACATTGTAGAGTCATCAGCAGACATGACCACTATTGCTTTGTTCATTACTGAAGGTAAATCATTAGTAAAGATAGAGTAGAGAAGTGGGCTTAGGCAACTTCCTTGAGGAACACCACAGTGTATATCTTTACTGTTTGAAAAGCTACCATTAATTTTAAAAAAAATTTTCCTTCTGGATAGATAGCTTTCCATCCAGGATAGAACTGCAGACTTAGCCCTTGTGTTGTCTTAATGGTCAAAAATGACCCGCCACTATGTTTAACAGCGGAGAAAACCCCCTAAATTATATTTTTTCAACTTTAAATTTGATGACTTCTCCTAGAGTAACCCCAACATTAGAAAAAGTGAAACATCGTCTTTGTTCATATTTCCATGATAGCTTTACACCACCAGGGTACAAAGATTGTCTAAGGATCATTTTTTTACCCAGCAGTTATAAAATAATTTACACACCACAAAAACCAAAGACACACATACACACAATGAGAAATGGAGATGATGTGTGATGCTGATTGAACTCAGACAAAACTAAAACTTTATTGTGCATGTGCACGACCCCACACATGACTCAAGTTCACAGACAAAATATAAACAATTTCAGACAAAATAAACATTTCTTGAAAGCATTGTTTACTAATGGGGAATGCAGTCAGAGGCTGTAAAGGTGCTGCAGATGACAGTCCCCCCAGTTCTCTCTTTGCTGAACCATGAGTACACGTTCCAGTGCCCAACAGGTCAGAGATCTGATCTTTTATCAGATGTCCAGGAGGAACAACAGAACAATGATTTCGAAGAGGAGGAGGTATCTGAAGAAGAAGATGGGGAAAAATACAACCCAGAGCACGATGCATCATCTTCAGATGAAGAAGAAATCCCCCAAGCTGAAAGCCTTGAGGCGCTTTCTCACAGACACCCATTTTTGTCAAAGAACAGCAAAATAACATGGTCCTTGTCACCATATGACAACCAGGGCCGAATGGCAACACAAAATGTCATAAGGATGACCCCAGGTCCCACATGCAGTTGCCCATGCCCAGGACATTGCCTCAACATTCTACATATTCATCACACCAGCCATCGACAAAATCATCCCGGAGATGACAAATTTGGAGGGTTTCTGTAAATATGGAGAAAACTGGAAAAGGATGGATGAGATTGACCCGCATGCCTTTATAGGGCTGCTAATCTTAGCGGGTGTGTATAGGTCCGAGGCTACATGTAGTCTCTGGGATGCAGAGAGTGGATGGGCGATTTTCCGTGCCACGATGCCACTGAAAGTCTTTCACACTTTCTCAAGAATGCTACGATTTGATAACCGTGAGCCAAGACCTGCAAGACGTGTGAGAGACAATCTGGCGGCCATAAGAGAGGTCTGAGAGAAGTGGGTGGAGTGTCTGCCATACCTCTACAACCCTCGGCCTGAAGTAACAGTGGATGAGCAACTGGTTCCATTCAGAGGTAAATGTTTATTTTCATATCTGTAATGTAAGTGATTTTCACTGTTCATTTTATTATTGTTTTTCTGTAATATCATTGATTTATGTGACTGTTTTCTGTGACACTAATACTCATTTCTGATAGTGATCTCTTTTGTCAAAAGTTTGCTGTCCTTTCCGGCAGTATATGCCCAGCAAGCCAGCAAAGTATGCATCAAGACATGGGTGGCCTGTGACGCACAATCCAGCTACGCTTGGAAGATGCAAGTCTCCACAGGGAAGCCGACCGGTGGAGGCCCGTAGAAAACCAGGGGATGTGGGTTGTGCTTGATGTGACAGATGGACTGAGGGCGCACAATATCACGTGTGACAATTTCTTCACCTCTTATGAACTCAGCCAGCAGCTCCTGAAGAGGAAGATCACCATGGTTGGCACAGTTACAAAGAACATTCCTGAGCTCCCCCTGCACTCCTCGCAACAAGGGGGAGAGAGGCCTTCTCATCAAAGTTTGCCTTCACCCCCACCACCACTCTAGTTTCTTACCTCCCAAAGAGGAACAAGAATGTGGTCCTCCTGAGCACAGTGCTTAAAACAGCTGAGGTCAGTGATCGTGAGGACAGGAAGCCACAGCTGGAATTTACAGCTGCAGGAGGATGACTGCCCGCTTGCCCCTGGTCATCTTCCATAACATCATTGATGTGTCCTCATACAATGCCTTCGTGATATGGAACAAGATCAACGCTGCCTGTATGCCTGATAAGCAGAACAATTGGAGGGTGTTCCTGGAGCAGCTGGGAAAGGCACTTGTAACCCCACACATTCAAAGAAGGGAGTGCCTCCCCCGCGCAGCAGCCTCTGCTGTATGTTTACGCCTATGCAGTACCTTTAGAAATAATAATAATAAACCTCTAATTTAGTAAAGAAAACAATTATGACAGGTGTGTTGTAATAAAAATGAATGGTGTCCACTGATTAAATGAGGTTTTTCTGCATTGTGAAGAGGGAAAACCCAGATTTTCAAAAGGTTTGTAATGAATGACAGGTTGTTTCTTCATGCAAATTAATTTGGGGTTTAAAATTCAATTAAGCTGCTTTATTATTTTTTACCCTTAGAACAAAGAAAGTATACAGAATGTTAAGACCATAACATTTGAGTTGAACAAGTAACAGTTCATGATCAATTACACCAAAAGCAGCACTGAAATCTAGCAACACTGCACCACCTAACTTCCTGTCATCCATACTCTTTAACCAATCATCCGTCATTTGTGATATCGCTGTACTCGTGGAATGCCCTTCTTCGTATGCATGCTGGAAACCCATTATCAGATCATTACATGATAAATAATGCTGGATTTTTACAGATACAATTATTTCCAATAATTGACTTAACACAGGCAGAAAGCTTATAGGACGACTATTAGGATCAGTGAATGCAGATTTTTTATCCTTAGGTAGTGGAATGACCTTTGACTCTTTCCAGACTTCTGGGCACACCCCAGAGATTGGGGTATATATTTGGTTAGTTGTAACTTGACTTGTCATCCGAAAGAGACAACAGCATCCTTTCTACCAATTCCCTTTTTACTTACAAACATGCATTGCCTCTCCTTCATGATACAATATTTTATAAGGGTATATGACATAGAGCCATCAGTTGGAATCATAGCATTCCTCAACTTGTATACTTTGCCTGTAAAATATTCATTTGTTTGTGATGTCAAGTGTTTTTGTAATAAAAATACCCTCTGATTCAACAAAAGAGAGGGACATGTTCAAATCCTTCCCATAATAGTGTTCAACATTCTCCACAGTTTTTTCCCATCACCCTTTACTTCATCAATGTTGTGCTGTTAGAATCCCTCGTTCTTTCCTTTGTTTAGCTTGGTCACAATTTATCTGCTATTTCTTTGGCATCAAAACGTTGAATCATAAACTTTCTCAGCTCATCATCAATCCATGTGGCACCGTTTGACCTCACAGTGCTATACTCATAAATCATTTCTTAAAGGGGCATGCTTATCAGCTATACTCATAAATCATTTCTTAAAGGGGCATGCTTATCAGCTATACTCATAAATCATTTCTTAAAGGGGCATGCTTATCAGCTATACTCATAAATCATTTCTTAAAGGGGCATGCTTATCAGCTATACTCATAAATCATTTATTAAAGGGGCATGCTTATCAGCTATACTCATAAATCATTTCTTAAAGGGGCATGCTTATCAGCTATACTCATAAATCATTTCTTAAAGGGGCATGCTTATCAGCTATACTCATAAATCATTTCTTAAAGGGGAATGCTTATCAGCTATACTCATAAATCATTTCTTAAAGGGGCATGCTTATCAGCTATACTCATAAATCATTTATTAAAGGGGCATGCTTATCAGCTATACTCATAAATCATTTCTTAAAGGGACATGCTTATCAGCTATACTCATAAATAATTTCTTAAAGGGGAATGCTTATCAGCTATACTCATAAATCATTTCTTAAAGGGGCATGCTTATCAGCTATACTCAAAAATCATTTATTAAAGGGGCATGCTTATCAGCTATACTCATAAATCATTTCTTAAAGGGGCATGCTTATCAGCCATACTCATAAATCATTTCTTAAAGGGGCATGCATATCAGCTATACTCATAAATCATTTCTTAAAGGGGCATGCTTATCAGCTATACTCATAAATCATTTCTTAAAGGGGCATGCTTATCAGCTATACTCATAAATCATTTCTTAAAGGGGCATGCTTATCAGCTATACTCATAAATCATTTCTTAAAGGGGAATGCTTATCAGCTATACTCATAAATCATTTCTTAAAGGGGCATGCTTATCAGCTATACTCATAAATCATTTCTTAAAGGGTCATGCTTATCAGCTATACTCATAAATCATTTCTTAAAGGGGCATGCTTATCAGCTATACTCATAAACCATTTATTAAAGGGGCATGCTTATCAGCTATACTCATAAATCATTTATTAAACAAACTTAGTGACATTTCAGGATCATCCTTACTACACACTTCTAAACATTGCACATTCTTAATCTCATCCATGATTGAGTCCTGATTGAACCCTCTGTAGGACCTTTGGTAGATTACCTTCAGGCCAGCCTTTGGTATTTTAGTTTTCATAGTGAGTGAGTTCTGATTGAACCCTCTGTAGGACCTTTGGTAGATTACCTTCGGGCCAGCCTTTGGTATTTTAGTTTTCCTAGTGAGTGAGTTCTGATTGAACCCTCTGTAGGACCTTTGGTAGATTACCTTCGGGCCAGCCTTTGGTATTTTAGTTTTCCTAGTGAGTGAGTTCTGATTGAACCCTCTGTAGGACCTTTGGTAGATTACCTTCGGGCCAGCCTTTGGTATTTTAGTTTTCCTAGTGAGTGAGTTCTGATTGAACCCTCTGTTGGACCTTTGGTAGATTACCTTCGCGCCAGCCTTTGGTATTTTAGTTTTCCTAGTGAGTGAGTTCTGATTGAACCCTCTGTAGGACCTTTGGTAGATTACCTTCAGGCCAGCCTTTGGTATTTTAGTTTTCCTAGTGAGTGAGTTCTGATTGAACCCTCTGTAGGACCTTTGGTAGATTACCTTCAGGCCAGCCTTTGGTATTTTAGTTTTCCTAGTGAGTGCAACCAAGTTATAATCACTGCAACCTAGTGCCACTGATACAGCTTTAGAACAATGTTCAGCCATGTTAGTAAAAATGTGATCGACACAAGTTGATGATGATACTGGAACGTTCTGGTTGGTAATGTCGTAACTTGGGTCAGGTTTTGAGCAAGGATCACGGGACATATATCAGTGGTTCCAGGGTTAATGATAACTGTGTCCCAGGATCCAGATATGAATAGGAAAACTATTGTAAACTTTTACCATAGTAGTTTGTTGTTAAAGTAAAACAAACCGAGTCTCTAGTCTTGTACTGCGTGTGTTGATGGTAAGAAAAAAGAGAGCGATAGATGATGCTGTTTAATCAGCTTCTTGATATGCCACACCTGTCAGGTGGATGGAGTATCTTAGCAAATGAGAAATGCTCATTAACAGATGTAAACAAATTTGTTCACAAAATTGGATAGAAATAAGGTTTTTGTGCATATGGAACATTTCTGGGATCTTTTATTTCAGCTTATGAAACATGGGATGAACACTTTACATGCTGCATTTATATTTTTTGTTCAGTGTAAAGACGTTAAATGTTGTCTTACCTGTGATTAAATGATTTCCACCAACAGCTACATGTAGCCTACTTGGACAATAGGTCCCCACATTTCCCACTCTCCCATGCCCAATAGCTTGAAGCCACAGTACAGGACTCTTCTAGCATTGCGAACTGTAGGTGAGAATATTTGACCTGGTTACATGTACATTGAACACAGCAGCTTTTCTGGATTTTTTATTATTTCTCGACAACGAAGTAGCTTTTTTTACAATGGGGTCAATTGGAAGGAATGTTGGTTTCTCCAATTTGTTGGCGTGGTTAAGGGGAATTCCTTATTATTATGTGAAGACCGACTGGGACTATTCTCTCCAGTGCTGTAAAGTACTTAAGTAAAAATACTTTCAAGTACTTCTTAAGTAGTTTTTTGGGGTATCTGTCCTTGACTTTACTATTTATATTTTTGACCACTTTTACTTTTACTTCACTACATTCCTAAAGGAAATTATGTACTTTTTACTCCATACATTTTCCCTGCTACCCAAAAGTACTCATTACATGATGAATGCTTAGCAGGATAGCAAAATGGTCTAACTGACGCACTTATCAAGAGAACACATTGTCATCATACCTACTGCCTCTGATCTGTCAGACTCACTAAATACTAATGCATCGTTTGTAAATTATGTTGGAGTGTATCCCTGGCTATAAGTACATTTTAAAAACAAGAAAATGGTGCCATCTGCTTTGCTTAATATAAGGAATTTGAAAGGATTTATACTTTTACGTTTAATAGTTGAGTATATTTTAGGGATTACATTTACTTTTGATACTTAGGTATATTTAGAACCAAATACATTTAGACTTTTACTCAGGTTGTATTTTACTGGGTGACTCACTTTCACTTGAGTAACCTTCTATTAAGATATACATTTAGACAGTCGGGTACTTCTTCCTCATGTCAATGGTGTGTCCTAGTTACAAGCCAGAGTGAGTCATTGTAGAGGGAAAAAAACAAAGTTACCATGGAGATTACACAGATGTTGGTTTGTAATGCAGGGCTATGAAACCATGTTTTTATTATGGAAACATTTTGTCTCCAGAATCAAAGTAAATACTTCCAGCTCTAGTGGTGGAACCGAACACTGTGAGGGTTGAGAGCCAGAAGAACGTTACAGCAAAACAATGTGTTGTGTCACAACAGCGGTGTCTACTATTTTGTCTATCATTTCAATCATGCTGTTTAAAATTGTGTTTCTAACCAGCTAGATCTCATCCAGAGCTTTCATTTAAAAAAACTTGGGGGCCAAAACATGACTAGATCTTGACCCGATATGACTCTCTCTTAACTTGGCTGTTAATCTAACATCTGTTATGGAACATCTGACTGAAAGATGAAAGGATTGTTAAGCCTTGAGACAATTGAGTCGTGTATCAAATCAAATTCTAATGGTCACATACACATACAGTGGGGCAAAAAAGTATTTAGTCTGCCACCAATTGTGCAGGTTCTCCCACTTAAAAAGATGAGAGAGGCCTGTAATTTTCATCATAGGTACACTTCAACTATGATAGACAAAATGAGAAAAAAAATCCAGAAAATCACATTGTAGGATTTTTAATGAATTTATTTGCAAATTATGTTGGAAAATAAGTATTTGGTCAATAACAAAAGTGTATCTCAATACTTTGTTATATACCCTTTGTTGGCAATGACAGAGGTCAAGCGTTTTCTGTAAGTCTTCACAAGGTTTTCACACACTGTTGCTGGTATTTTGGCCCATTCCTCCATGCAGATCTCCTCTAGAGCAGTGATGTTTTGGGGCTGTTGCTGGGCAACACGGACTTTCAACTCCCTCCAAAGATTTTCTATGGGGTTGAGATCTGGAGACTGGCTAGGCCACTCCAGGACCTTGAAATGCTTCTTACGAAGCCACTCCTTCGTTGCCCGGGTGGTGTGTTTGGGATCATTGTTATGCTGAAAGACCGAGACACGTTTCATATTCAATGCCCTTGCTGATGGAAGGAAATTTTCACTCAAAATCTCACGATACATGGCCCCATTCATTCTTTCCTTTACACGGATCAGTCGTCCTGGTCCCTTTGCAGAAAAACAGCCCCAAAGTATGATGTTTCCACCCCCATGCTTCACAGTAGGTATGGTGTTCTTTGGATACAACTCAGCATTCTTTGTCCTCCAAACACGACGAGTTGAGTTTTTACCAAAAAGTTATATTTTGGTTTCATCTGACCATATGACATTCTCCCAATCTTCTTCTGGATCATCCAAATGCTCTCTAACAAATTTCAGACGGGCCTGGACATGTACTGGCTTAAGCAGGGGCACACGTCTGGCACTGCAGGATTTGAGTCCCTGGCGGCATAGTGTGTCACTGATGGTAGGCTTTGTTACTTTGGTCCCAGCTCTCTGCAGGTCATTCACTGGGATTTTTGCTCACCGTTCTTGTGATCATTTTGACCCCACGGGGTGAGATCTTGCGTGGAGCCCAAGATCGAGGGAGATTATCAGTGGTCTTGTATGTCTTCCATTTCCTAATAATTGCTCCCACAGTTGATTTCTTCAAACCAAGCTGCTTACCTATTGCAGATTCAGTCTTCCCAGCCTGGTGTAGGTCTACAATTTAGTTTCTGGTGTCCTTTGACAGCTCTTTGGTCTTGGCCATAGTGGAGTTTGGAGTGTGACTGTTTGAGGTTGTGGACAGGTGTCTTTTATACTGATAACAAGTTCAGACAGGTGCCATTATTACAGGAAACGAGTGGAGGACAGAGGAGCCTCTTAAAGAAGAAGTTACAGGTCTGTGAGAGCCAGAAATCTTGCTTGTTTGTAGGTTTTCCACCATAATTTGCAAATAAATTCATTAAAAATGCTACAATGTGATTTTCTGGATTTTGTTTCCCAATTTTGTCTGTCATAGTTGAAGTGTACCTATGATGAAAATTACAGGCCTCTCTAATCTTTTTAAGTGGGAGAACTTGCACAATTGGTGGCTGACTAAATACTTTTTTGCCCCACTGTATTTAGCAGATGTTATTGCGGGTGTAGTGAAATGCTTGTGTTCCTAGCTCCAACAGTGAAAGATTGTGTATGTGTGCCATTCAGAGGATGAACAGGCAAGACAAAATATTTAACTGCCTTTGAACGGGGTATGGTAGTAGGTGCCTGTCGCACCGGTTTGAGTGTGTCAAGAACTGCAACGCTGCTGGGTTTTTCACTATCAGCAGTTTCCCGTGTGTATCAAGAATGGTCCACCACCCAAAGGACATCCAACCAACTTGATATCCTGTGAAGTGTTTTCGACACCTTGTAGTCCATGCCCCAAAGAATTGAGACTGTTCTGATGGCAGCAGAGGGTGCAACTCAATATTAGGAAGGTGTTCCTAATGTTTTGTACACTCAGTGTATGTGTTAAACACTTTACATGCCAAGGATTTAATTGAGAGAGTGAGAGAGAGAGAGAGAGAGAGAGAGAGAGAGAGAGAGAGAGAGAGAGAGAGAGAGAGAGAGAGAGAGAGAGAGAAGGGAGTTCCCTTGTAAACAGTCAGGGATTCCATCCTACTCTACAAAATGTCTGGAAGTCCCCCGTTGGATTGGTTTCTCCATAGCAATCTTCTAAATATTTACACATGCAGTAAGAGCAGTGTTGGAACTGGGTCCATGAGGTTGGATCCATGAGGTTGGATCTATGACCGTTTTATTTTGGCAAAGCCTGGCTGGATCCATAACAATTGAGTAAGGCTTTATGACTTCCAAACCCTACCAAATGTACCGTATTTATACATGGTACCACTGTGAATATCAAATACATATATTATTACTGACTACAATGTATTTGTAGAATTATGTATCACAATAGATATTTAATTGATAATGTACATTATTTTAATACTTATGATTGGAATGTAAAAAAAGTATTTCTGTAAGTCTGTCTGTCTCTCTGTCTGTCAATTGTGTCAACCCACAGTTTCCGGGAGTTGACCAAACTGGCACACCGGGCATGTGCCCGGGGCCCCGACCTTGAGGTGTAAACCCTGGATTGCTGATGCTAAGTATTGGCCATTGAAAGACTTTGACGCCACCGGTTGGCCATATTGGCACTCCCCAGTAGGAGCAGTTCTCCAAAGGAATGAATTAATTTGTACAGCATTTACATTCATTGTTTCAAGGACAAAATGACACGTATTTAGTTTTTGTTGTTGTAATGGAGACAGTAACATTAGAAATCTCAAAAAATGCAACTTCAAGGAAAATGTTTTTATATATACACTACATTATCAGAATTATGTGGACACCTGCTTGTTGAACATCTCATTCTAAATTCATGGGCATTAAAATGGAGTTGGTCCCCACATGGCTGTTATAACAGCCTCCACTCTTCTTGGAAAAGCTTTCCACTAGATGTTGGAACATTGCTACGGGGACTTGCTTCCATTCAGCCACAAGAGCATTAGCAAGGTCGGGCACCGATGTTGGGTGATTAGGCCTGGCTCAAAATCGGCGTTGCAATTCAGCCCAAAGATGTTCAATGGGGTTGAGGTCAGGGCTCTGTGCAGGCCAGTCAAGTTCTTCCACACCAATCTCAACAAACCATTTCTGTGTGCCACAAAGTTTGAAGCTCAAAATCATCTAGAATGTCAGTGTATGCTGTAGCGTTAAGATTTCACTTCACTGGAATTTAGGGGCGTAGCCGAACTATGAAAAACAGCCGCAGACCATTATTCCTCCTCCACCAAACTTTACAGTTGGCACTATGCATTCAGGCAGGTAGCGTTCTCCTGGTATTCGCCAAACCCAGATTAGTTTGTCGGACTGACAGATGGTGAAGCGTGATTCATCGCTCCAGAGAACGCGTTTCCACTACACCACTTCAGACAATGCTTGGCATTACGTATGGTAATCTTAGGCTTGTGTGCGACTGTTCGGCCATGGAAACCCATTTCATGAATTCCCAACAAACAGTTCTTGCGCTGATGTTGCTTCCAGAGGCCGTTTGGAACTCGGTAGTGAGTGTTGCATTCGAGGACAGAAGTTTTTACGTGCTACATGCTTCAGCACTCGGCAGTCCCCTTCTGTTGGCTTGAGTGGCCTGTCACTTTGCAGCTGAACTGTTGTTGCTCCTAGACGTTTCCACTTCACAATAACAGCAGTTACAGTTGACCGGGGCAGCTGGAGCAGGGCAGAAATGTGACGAACTGACTTGTTGGAAACGTGCCTATGACGTTGCCACGTTGAAAGTAACTGAGCTCTTCAGCATGGTCCATTCTACTGCCACTGTTTGTCTATGGAGATTGCATAGCTGTGTGCTCAATTTTATACACCTGTCAGTAACATGTGTGGCTGAAAAATCTGAATCAACTAATTTGAAGAGGTGTCCACTTACTGTTGGCAAGGAAGTGTATTTATATGTTTTAGCTCACATAGTATCATTTAGAAGTATGGAATAAGGTGTCTGTAAAAGAAATGTGGCAAAAACTAATGTAAATATTTTTTACAAAGGTGAGGGAGTGCCAAGATGGAGGCAAGGTGGCTTCAACACAGCGCTCCCTATAACTCATCTAGTGTACATATAAATCATTGTGTACAAAAGCTGATGAAGCTAACAGTGGAAAACTGTGAAAAAATGTGTTCAGTGTTATTTCCTGATACTTTCTGGTTGAAAATACAATCTACATAGGACCTAATCAGCATGTTTGCATGGGCGGGAGTTTCAGCTTGCCTGGTGATATCACCAGGTGGTAAATTGGTTAATAGATATGGAGAAATTTCACTGCCAACAGAAACTGTATTTGAATTCCATAATTTTGAACTTATATTACAATATTATATTTTAATGTTATATCTTAGAACTTGTAATGCACAAATGTAATCATAGAATTCATAATATGAACTGAATTTAATGAATATTGCATTTCAATTTAATTGAATATTGAAATTCAATATTTAGCTAGCTTTCCGTTTTCCCATATATTTGGGGCCCCAAATGCATTAGTCTGGCCCTGCTCAGTTTGTTTTAGATTTTGTTAAAGGCCCAATGCAGTCATTTTTATATCAATATCAAATCATATATTCCCATAAAATTGCTTTTTAGCAAAAAACTATTTCTCAAGCAAGAATTTAAAATACACTACACAAGCTCTTCCCTGGAAACTGCCTAGGTCCAGGAACACATAGTGACTATGGTGACCTCGGAAATGGCAAGAGAAACAAAATGGAGGAACACATGGAACACAAGGTTTAAAACACATTAATTACACATCCTTTACATTCTCTCTAACCTCATTATGTGCTTCTACACCTGCATTGCTTGCTGTTTGGGGTTTTAGGCTGGGTTTCTGTACAGCACTTTGAGATATCAGCTGATGTACGAAGGGCTATATAAATAAATTTGATTTGATTTGATTATGTCAATGGTATGTCCTAGTTACAAGCCAGAGTGAGTCATTGTAGAGAAAAAATGTGAAGTTACCATGGAGATTACACAGATGTTGTTTTTCAATGCAGAACTATGCAACCATGTTGTTATTATGGAAACATTTTGTCAGACTCCACAATCAAAGTAAATACTTCCAGCTCTAGTGGTGGAACCGAACACTGTGAGGGTAGAGAGCCAGAGGGACGTTACAGAAAACAATGTGTTGTGTCACAACATGCTCTAAACCACATAAGCTTGAAAGGGAAGAATGAGGGGAAGACTTAAGAAAGAAGGAGAGGCTACCCAGTAACCAGGGAGTTCCCTTGTAAACAGTCAGGGATTCCATCCTACTCTATGACATGTCTGGGTGTCCCCCGTTGGATTGGTTTCTCCATAGCAATCTTCTAAATATTTACATATGCAAATACTATGGCCTATTTATTGCCTTACCTCCTCATGTCATTTGCACACACTGTATATAGACTTTTTTTCTATTGTGTTATTGACTGTACGCTTGTTTATTCCATGTGTAACTCTGTGTTGTTGTTTGTGTCGCACTGCTTTGCTTTATCTTGGCCAGGTTGCAGTTGTAAATGAGAACTTGTTCTCAACTGGTCTAGATAAAGGTGAAAAAATAAAATAAATAAATAAGACCTGTGCTAGTTGAGCTTTACTCAGAGTTGTAAGTGGCTGGGTTGGATCAATGACAATAACAATTGAGTAACGCTTATTGACTTCCAAACCCTACAAAGTACACAATAGAATGAAAGGAACATCAAATGCATGGAAACCACGTGTTTAACTCCGTACCATTAATTTCATTTCAGCTATTATTACGAGCATGTCCTCCTATAACTCTTCCCACCAGCCTCCTCTGTTGTGCATGGTACTACTGTGGATGTCAAATGTACAGTGCATTTGGAAAGTTTCCACGTTTTGTTATGTTACAGCCTTATTCTAAAATTGATTAAATATTTCCCCCCCCTCATCAATCTACACACAATACTCCATAATGACAAAGCAAAATCTGATTTTTTGAATATTGTGAACATTTATTAAAAATAAAAATACCTTATTTACATAAGTATTCAAACCTTTTGTATGAGACTCGAAATTGAGCTACGGTGCATCCTATTTCCATTGATCATCCTTGAGATGGTTCTACAACTTGATTGGAGTCCACCTGGGGTAAATTCAATTGATTGGCCATGGTTTGGAAAGGCACACACCTGTCAATATAAGGTCCCACAATTCACAGTGCATGTCAGAGCAAAAACCAAGTCATGAGGTCGAAGTCGATGCAAGGATCTGGGTACCAAAAGACTGCTGAGCCATAAGACTGCTGAACAATTAATAAAATGGCCACCCGGACTATTTACATTGGAACCCATTGTTTTTACACTGCTGCTACTCACTGTTTATTATATATGCATAATCACTTTACCCCTACCTACATGTACAAATTACCTCGACTAACCTGTACCATTGACATGGTACCGGTGCTCCCTGTATATAGCCTCATAATTGTTATGTAATCTTACTGTGTTACTTTTTATAAAAATGGTAGGAAATCCATTTAGGAAATATTTCTAAATGTTTCTTGTACTGCATTGTTGGTTAAGGGCTTGTAAGTAAGCATGCCAATAGCGTGCAAAGCTGTCATCAAGGCAAAAGGTGGCTAATTTGAAGAATCCCAAATATAACATATTTTGGTTACTACATGATTCCATATGTGTTATTTAATCGTTTTGATGTCTCCACTATTATTCTACAATGTAGAAAATAGTACAAATAAAGACAAACCCTGGAATGAGTAGGTGTGTACAAACATTTGACTGGTACTGTATATTTACCATATCCTTGTTCAGCCACGATTCGGGGAAACATAGGATATTACAGGATTACGACAATATATTTGTAGAATGATGTATCATAATGCATACTTCATCGATAATGTACATTATGTTCATGGTAATGATTGGAACTGAAACGTCAGTCAATTGGCAACACTGAGTTTGTTTTACAACGTGTTAATGTTAATATCTTATGCCACCTACTGGTCTCATACTGGTCTTAAAGTCTTGTGCTACCTGCTGTTAAATTGTAGAGATGTCGGTATAATTCTAAAAAGTAATGGCCTTATACCAACAGTAGAGGGAAGCAGAGTACTGAGAGACAGCGACAATCCGGCAAATGTATGCTACCGTGAAAAAACAGAAGATAGTTTAGTTCAATCAAATGGTGCATATACAGATTCAACAACATATTTGAAAATGAAATATTTTTTGAGACAAATACTATGTACTTAGTTCTAGTTTAACCTGATATTATTATTTTCTTTGCCATGTTCTGCAATCGTGTTGACAGATGGTCCCGATTATGCCTATACGTGTGAGTGCCCGATCACACTAACAGGAGCGCGCACGTGGCTGTCAGCAGTAGGAAATGCAGGCGATTTGTGCTAAATGTCTAACAGCAGCACGACCACACTGATTGTGAAGGACAGTTTGGGAGAAAGGAATACCATTTGGTTGTAAAATGATATACATCTGTAAGATTGAATCTCTCTGCAGTTATGCCAGAGAGTAACCCAAACAGACAGCTAGGTTAACAACACCCTTCTAACATCATTAGCCAGCAAGCTAGGCTAACTAGCTAGCTAGTTTTGGGGGACATTGCGCCTCCTAACCTGCTCAGCCGTTCTCTATTTATTTCCCTTTTGTTGCCTGGACAGTCCAGCTTCTCATTGTCGTGCTTTCATTGAACGGAGGAGCTTAGCGGACCGGAGCTGTGGGGGGCCCGCGGACAAACCCCCTACCCTGGGCGTCCAGGCGGACGGAACACGTAGAAACGCGGGCCGTGGGTAAGTTTACACGAGAGAGTTTATAGCGAGGGAAGCGGATGGGCAAGGCCGTGGACCCTATGGTCAGTCAGGGCCCCGACGTTAAGGAGGGGAGTGGACCATTAGTTAACTAAAACTAAGATGCCTGTTAGACAACAATATAATTTTCCTGTGGTTGAATCGGGAAGTTGTGTCGCTTTGAATGAGGCATCGAGAGGATATGAAAACACAATCGTTCGTTTTTAGGTAGATATAGTAGCTAGGTAGTTAGCGTGTTGGCTGACGCGAGTTAGCAAACCAACCTGCTTAGATCACAGCGAAATATAAATATAATATTGTCCGTAATCTTGGTAGAAGAAATACGTTATTGCATCGGTGGTTGCTAGCGAAGGTAATTTTGTCTGACTGTTGTGCTTGTTAGTGCATGCACTTGATATTGTTTGTGGCCACACCTGAGTTGATCGTAAGGGCCAGGCAGTCTTTTGAATGAATGTATTATACAATGTATTTGAATTGTAGACATGTCATTGTCAACATCTAGCTCTGTAGATTGTCCGTGGATTTTCAGTGTTCGATGACACTGGATAGATATTGCGCAGAAATGGAGAGGTAGGTTTGGGTATAGTAAATAAGGGTATAGTAAATAACACAGGTCAAATCATCATATTGAACAACATTAAGCGAAAACCTCAGATAGACATGCATAATTCTACCTATTACTGTAATTGTTACTGTATTGTGGAGATGGTGCTTGTTGAAAATACCCCAATGGGCAATAATTCGAAAAATCCAAATCCATGTCCACTAACTAAATATCAAATAGAAGACATAGAGTAGGGTGTGTAATGTCCTCTTTCAGATATAGGGAACTGTGTTTGTTAAATTTTAGCTGGTTTTCATTGTCTGTTATTAGAATCTTCCCCACTGTTCAAAACTGCAATTCCACCAATAGAGTAGCCAATAAAGCTTTGGGCATTAGCCTCTCTCTCAAATAATGTCCATGATTTTGAAATATACAGCCAACTTCTTCATTTAACGTTGTGGCAGCAAGGACTTTTTTGTTTTTGTGAAAAACTTGTCTGAAAAGAGTGGGGCAGGGATTGATGGCCTCAGTATTATTTATTATCACCAGTCCAACATAATTTACTCTAATACACTATGGAAATGTGGAGAGGTTGTTTGCATGTGATCATGATTAAGAGTTCTGTTAACTTTGGTTTCTCCATTTGTCAAGGAGAAAATAAGGAGGTGCCATGGCCGAAATCTCCGCCCTAATCCCCTCACCTCCAGCTATAGGTGACACACATGCTGCCCCCTCCTTCCCCATACCCTCTACTGCCCCCTCTCCTCCCAGCAGCACCATCCCAGAGCCCCCTAAGGAGAACCCCATCCCCAAGTCCTCTCTGTACGGTGACAAAGCTTCTCTGACATTAACTGTACCAGGAGAGACGCTTCCTTCTCACCCTCCTTCTCCCAAGTCTCCCAAGAGAGGGGGGAGAGGACCTCCACCGAGTCCCCCCAAACGTGTCTCATCAGCATTAACTCCAGAGACTCCAGTGCCCCCACCTCTAATACCCCCAGAGAGACCTGCCGCCTTACCTGTAATAGCCCTAGGTACTCCTGCCATCCCACCTGTAGATGTAGCATTGTGCCAGGGGGAAGGAGTGAAGGAGACAGACATGGAGTCAGGTGCCAGCCCAATGTTGGCTGTAAAGCAGGAAGTGAGTAACCCAGGGGGCAAGGAGCTGTTGAATGCCCCCTCAGAGGGCCCTACACAGGCCCACAGTGAGCAAGAGGTACAGGGGGTAACACAGCAGACTATCAGCCCCTCTTGTCTTAATCTCACCCCTAATCTCTACCCCAGTGTTCATGTCACTATGAACACTAATCCTGCTACTGATTATGCTCAGCCTCAGTCTATGGTGGAATATCCCCCTCCTCCTGCCCCCACTTACACTCCCTCTCCTCCAGACTCTACCCAAACAGCAGCAGCTGCAGCCCCTGAAGCACAAAATCCTCAGCCACCAAAAGAAAGCCAAAACCCTCACCCAAACCCTCAACCCCCTCCCAAACTGGACACCCCCAGCCTGTCTCCCATAACTGAGACCTCAAGCCAATCTCCCAGAATGGCAGAGCTACCCAACACCCCCTCCGGAGCAGGGCACCCAAGCCCTCCAGTGATCCAGGAACCTGTCTCCTTCTCCCTGCCCTACCCCAGAGCCCCAGCCCCAGACACCCTCAGCTACCTAGAGTCAGCCAGCATGATGTCAGGGACCCTGGAGTCTCTGTCTGGCCTGGGGGAGGATGGAAGCTCTATTGGGTCAGACTCAGAGATCAACGGCCTGGCTGTCAGACGCACTGACAAATATGGCTTCCTCGGCGGGACCCAGTACAGCGAGGGCAGGTGGGCATGGTAAAACAAAAACACACCCTCACTCTATGCACACACCCATGTAAAATACACATCATTTGTGTCTTCAGTCTGACTGTAGATGGGCAATTACACTGGTTTGTTTTTTCTCTTTTTTTTCTTCAATTTAAAGTTTATTAAGTTTTCTTGTTTTTCAATCAACCAACAAAACACATTCCACATTCACAGATGACAGGCTTAAAAAACACATTCCACATTCACAGATGACAGGCTTAAAAAACACATTCCACATTCACAGATGACAGGCTTAAAAAACACATTCCACATTCACAGATGACAGGCTTAAAAAACACATTCCACATTCACAGATGACAGGCTTAAAAAACACATTCCACATTCACAGATGTGACAGGCTTTAAAAACACATTCCACATTCACAGATGACAGGCTTAAAAAACACATTCCACATTCACAGATGTGACAGGCTTTAAAAACACATTCCACATTCACAGATGACAGGCTTAAAAAACACATTCCACATTCACAGATGTGACAGGCTTTAAAAACACATTCCACATTCACAGATGTGACAGGCTTTAAAAAAAGTCAAATAATAATAATACATTTGAAAAAATAAAAAATAAAAATGCATGATAAAGTCAAATAAAAACATTTATTTTTCTTAATCTATTTATTTTCCTTGGTGCATATATATATACATACGTACATACATACACACATACATACATACACACACACACACATACGCACACGTACTCAAAAAACGAAATTAAAAACACACAAAAAAACATATAACACTTGCAGCAGCACTATCAAGGTTCTTATCAGCTATTTCAAGCATTCGCTGAGACGAAGGGCCAATAATTCGTTTTTAGGTTTTACAGTACCTTACGCAACATGTATCTGCGCATTTCCCTAGTCACCCCGTTCACTCTGTCCAGTTTGAAATATAGTTGAATAGTGGAGACCAGAGTCTATCAAACTTGGGCTGTCTCTTGTGGAGGTCATAAGTGAGCTTTTCAAGAGGAAGAAAGTCAACAATCTGGTCAATCCACATTTTAAATGTAGGAGGGGTATTAGAGGCCCACAATAGAAGAATACATTTCTTAGCAAAGTATGTAAAAGTCATAAGCAAATTTTCTCTGTCAGGATCAAGAACAAAGTTCTGCTGGGCATTAAGAAGATAGATACATGGGGTCATATCAAACTGTACCTCTAGTATTTTCTGTGCAGCAGTATGTACAGTATGTCCAGAATCTGGCAATCTCTCTACAGCTCCAAAATACATGCATATAGGTTCCACTTTCAGAGGTACATCTTTACAGTTGGGAGACATATCTGTTTTCTTTCTATGGAGTCTCAAAGGAGTATAATAAAATTTGTACACAACATTTGTAATTAGATTCTTTCATTTTTACACTGGTAAAGGAGCAGTATACCCTGTCGCAAACCTCCGCCCATAACTCATCACTGATAGTCAGACCAAGGTCCTTTTCCCAGATTATTTTCAAAGGAGTAAAGGAGGAGCTTCCTTGCTCAGAAAGGAGTCTATAGATGTAAGATATTTTGCCTTTAATGGATTGTGCTGTGACAAGAAGGGTTTCAACTTCATTCAACTGAGTTCTAAACCTCCTCTTGGCGGTAAATGAGGAAATTACATGTCTAATTTGAAGATATTTTTTTTTTTAAATGGGATCTTGGCACATCGAATTCACTGCAGAGCTCTTGAAAGGATTTCAGTGTAGTGGTTTTCTGATGAAATAGGTCTGAAAAGGTTCTGAATCCTAGAGTATGCCAAAGATTAAAGTTGGCATCCCTCAGGGCTTTTGGCAAGTCTGGGTTGCCTACTATAGGCGAGTGAACATATTTGGGAGGAAATGCCCAGGTATTTCTTAGTCCCTCCACGCTAGTAGGGTGCTGTAAATCAAAGGTTTTGGCTATGTTGCCCACTTCACTAAAGTTATTAATGAATATAATTGAGCTTAAGGGCAATGAACCACAGGATTGGGCTTCTATCTGAATCCACGTGGACTCTTGTCTGTTTGTGATCCATGTTAGCATGTTGCGGATTTGGGCAGACCAGTAGTACAATTGAAGGGAGGGAAGGGCAAGACCACCCTTAGATTCAGGTTTCGATAGAGTGGAAAACTTGATCCTAGGTTTTTTATTGCCCCATAAATTTGGTGATGCTTTGGTTAGTTGTTTTGAAGAAGGAAACTGGGAGATAGCATGGGAGCATCTGAAATAAATAGTTCAGTCTAGAGAGGACATTCATACGGATTACATTAATTCTTCCTACTAGGCTAATTGGGAGGGAGATCCAGGTTTGGAGATCGTTCTTGATTCGATCCAGGAGTGGAAGATACATTTTCCTTAAGGCTATTCAGATCTGGTGTTATGAAGATCCCGAGGTATTGAAACCCCTGTGTTTTCCATTGGAAAGGACAAAGTGTCTTCATAGAGCTGGTGAGTGTAATATTGAGAGGGCAGACAGTGGATTTGTTCAAATTGATCTTATAACCTGAACTTGCCATACTGAGCAATTGTGTCTAAAATGAGAGGGAGGGATTTCTCAGGGTTGGATATGTAGAGCAAGACATCATCCGCGTAAAGCGAAATCTTGTGCTGCAGGCCGCCTGCAGAAACACCCATAATACTTGGATTGCTCCTTATCAGCTCTGCCAGAGGCTCCGCCCCCAACAAGTAGAGCAGCGGGGACAGCGAGCACCCTTGTCTTGTGCCCCGTTCCAGAGGGAATCTGTCAGAGTTCAGTCCATTAGTAGTCACCATGGCATTTGGATGAGAGTATAGTGATTTGATCCATTTAATAAAATTTGGGCCCATATTGAACTTTTCTAAGACTGAGAACAGAAAGCTCCACTCCATCCTGTCAAACGCCTTCTCAGCATCCAGTGAAGCCAGCAGGACAGGGGTCTTCTGTGCGTTTACTTGATCAATAATATCAAAAAGACGGCGAATGTTATCAGAAGAGAATCTGTCTCTAATAAATCCAGTTTGGTCCGCTTTTATTATTTTGGGAAGAAGAGTGTTTAGTCTTTTGGCGAGCAATTTGGTAATTATTTGATAGTCAATCCAACAAGCTTATGGGCCGAAAGGACGAGCAGGATAGGGGGTCCTTGTCCTTTTTTAGCAACACTGTAATGCGAGCTGTGTGCATTGAGTCTGGGAGAACTCCGTTTTTGCAAAAATCCTCCAGCATTGGCATGAAGATAGGGCTGAGCTGGGGCCAAAAAGCTTTGTAGAACTCTCTGGGGAATCCATCTGGGCCTGGGGACTTATTAGGTGGCATGGAGGTAATTGCCTCCAGGATCTCCTCAGGAGTGAAGGGGGAGTTGAGATCTTCTTGGTCGGTCTCTGATAGTTTAGGTAGCGAGATTCCCTCTAGGAAAGAGTGGAGTTCTGCCTCCGTGTGTTTTCTCTCAGAGGTATATAGTTTGCACTAAAAATCATGAAAAGTTAAATTGATCTTTTTTGGGTCATATGTGACCTCGTCCTCTGCTGTTCGGATAGCCATGATTGTACGCTCTGACTGCTCCTTTTTTAATTGGTAAGCAAGCAATCTACTGGGCCTATTGCTATACTCATGGTATTTCTGTTTAGTAAAGAAAACTTTTTTTTATCTCCCGAGTGTAGTCCAAATTCAGTTTGGCTTTGGCTGCTTTAAGGTGACTCCAGGAGGTGCTGTCTAGGGATTGTTTGTATTTTTTCACAGCATTCCAGCTCCCTCTCAAGATCTAGCCTGTGTGCTTCCATTGCTTTTTTCTTAGAGGAAGCATATGCAATTAGATGACCTCTTAGTGTGGCTTTAGTAGCGTCCCACATTGTGGCCGGAGAAACAGGAGAATCTTTATTGTCTTGTGTGTCGTTGTCTATCCATGTAGTTACCAATGTATGGAACACGTCATTTGATAGCATGGAGGTGTTGAATTTCCAGCTCTTTGACCTCGGGATGTTTTTGCAGAGGTCAAAGCGGAGGTGGACAAAGGCGTGATCTGAAAGTGCTATGGGTCCGATTGTACAAGTGGCTGAATTTATGAAACTCTTTGGGATAAAAATGTAATCTATACGGGAGTAGGTGTTATGGACATTAGAGTAGTATGTATAGTCCATAGATGAGCTATTAGTCTCTCTCCAGATATCTATCAGTCCCATCTCTTTAGTAAGAGTTCAACATCTTTGCAGATCTAGGATTTGTGGTGGGGACTTGAGATGATTTGTCTAGGGTTGGGTTAAGGGTACAATTAAAATCTCTGGCCACCACGCCAAAGGAGACACAATGCTCATTGAACAGGGTTATAATTTTTGACATGAAGGCAGGAGTATCTGTGTTAGGGGCGTATATGTTTAATATAGTAATTGGTTGACCATATAGTGACCCAGTTATCAAAATAAATCTCCCCTCCGGATCAGATATGTTTTTGTCAATTATGAATGGGACATTTTTATGGATAAGTATGGCTGTGCCTCTACTGTTTGATTTGAAAGATGAGAAACACACCTGTCCCACCCAAGCACTGCAGAGTTTGGCATGTTCAGCATCACAGAGGTGTGTCTCTTGTAATAGAGCGATGTCTGCTTTTTCCTTTTTTAGAGCACATAGTATATTTTTCCGTTTTATTGCATGCCCTAGACCATGGCAGTTCCATGTCAATAGATTTAAGGTACTAGTCATCGAGCAGTAATTGAACTTTAGTGCAAGTCATCGCTGGGTAAAAGTGGATAGTAATTACAGCTGCGTTCACATAAAAGGAAAATAAATGGTGTACATAAAATAATAATCTCTGAACACCCCAGCCGAGTTCCCAAACAACTCGACACATCCCGTTGGATCTATTACCCCCCCCGCTCAGTCTCAATTCTGTGTTCCGAATAAAACAAAAACCGGGAACAGTTAGCAACGCACAACGTCTCCCTCTCCCCACCAAAGAAATGCCTCATCCTCTCCACCCCGCATTGAGTAAATGACACAGTTGCCCTAGTCCAGACCACAGTAAAAGAGGGGAGAAAAATAAAATCAATAGCCCAGCCTACATATACCTCCCCCAAGGGACATAGGGAACCCCAAGTAATAATAGCAACAAAAAAAACAGGGAAATAAAAGTAGGCTGAAACATTAGTAGGCCTAGGTTAGGCTATACAGCCCATCCCTCTCAGTTAAAGGAAAATAAATATAGATTGGACGGCTATAATGACATTTAGGGGGTGGGTCTCTGGATATTGGCTATATGTCGTCTTACCTCCTTTAGTAATGGCATTAATCGCATTTAGTCATTGGTCTGTTTCTCATTGGCCAGGATTGTCTTTCAAAAAACGTTTTGCCTCTTCGGGAGTTTTGAAGTGTCGCAAGGCTCCTTGGTGAAGAATCCTGAGCTCGTTTGGGTATTTGAATCCCCTGAAGATGCCTCGGTCAATGGAGTATTTCTTCACTTCGTCCAATTCTCGGCGTATTCCAGCTGACAGGTCCTGGTGTAAAGTGAGTTTGGCGTTTCCCACTGTGATGGTGTTGTTTTTCGCCGCCTGTAGGACTCGTTCCTTGTCGGTGAATCTCAGGAAACGTATGGTGATTGGGCGCGGTGGTTGTCTGGCTGCTGGTGGGGGCCTCAGTGCTCGGTGAGCTCTCTCGAGTTCTATGGGCCTGTCGGTGGACATGTGGAGCCACTCGGGAAGTTTGTCTTGCAGGTAGCGGATCAGTGGCATGTTTCCCTCTTCTTTTTCGCCCAGATTGAATAGAACACAATTATTCCTTCGCCCCCTGTTTTCCAGGTCCTCTGTTTTCTCTTCCAGATGCTCGATTTTCTTTTTAGCATATGCTATTGTTTCCATGGCATCTGTCAATAAGTTTTCCATGGATAGGATTCGCCCCTCTGCCTCGTCCAGGCGCCCCGCGTTTATGGTTATCTTGTTGATGTCAGGCAAAGCGTTTTCCAGGATTGTCACCTTGCCCCCTATCGCACTGAGCTGAGAGTTAATGGCATCTAGTTTAGTTCTGTATGTTGGGATCTCAACTCAGAAAGGATGTCTTCGACAGAGTGCGAGGTTGGCATTCGGAGCGGGTTCTCTTGCTCCTGGCTAATGGCGCTAGTTTTTTCTGAAGCTAGCTTCTTCTTGGAGGCTTTCTCCGTCGCTAATACTCGAGTCCGGGTAAAAATGTCACCTGTAGTGTCGCCTTTTGTAGCCGCCATGACTTTTTCTTACTAAAGCTAAATGAGTTTGAACTTGGAGTGGAGGTAAGATTAGGAATTGGAAACTACTACTTAGTTCATGCGGCCATCTCGTTCAAGGGTCACGTGATCCCCTACCGTTTTTTTCTCAAAGAAAATTGTATTTGTCACATGCGCCGACTACAACAGGTGAAGTAGACCTTACCGTAAAATGCTTACTTACTAGTCCTTAATTAACCAACAGTGCAGAGTAAATAAAAAGTAAAACATTTGCTAAATAAACTAAAGGAAAAATAGTAACACAATAAAATAACTATAATGAGGTTATATACAAAGGGTACCGAGTCAATGTGCAGGGGTATGAGGTTATTGAGGTAATATGCACATGAAGGTAGGGGTAAAGTGACTGCATAGATCTAAACAGAGAGTAGCAGAAGCATAATGTGAAGGGATATGTGTATGTGTAGCGTCAATATGCATGTGTGTGTGTGTTGGAATGTCAGTGTAGTATGTGTGAGTGTGTGGTTAGAGTCCTGTGAGTGTACATAGTCTGTGCAAGAGAGTCAGTGCAAAAACGTATCATTAACAAAGGGGGTCAATGCAAATACTCTAGGTAACTATTTGATTAACTGTTAAGCAGTCTTATGGCTTGGGGGTAGAAGCTGTTATGGAGCTTTTGGTCCCAGAATTGGTGCCGCTTGCCGTGCGGTAGCAGAGAGAACTCTATGACTTGGGTGGCTGGAGTCTTTGACAATCAACCATCTTTCCTGGCTTGGTCATCTTCTCAGAGTCACCCAGCTTGCCCTAAGTGATCTCTCCCTCCCCACCCTTTCTGTCCAGTCTTCCCTATATCCACTCTAAACTTATCAGTCTGTCCTTCATCTCTCCTTTGTGTGACTCAGATAGATAGTGCTGAGAGCGCTTTTGTGACACAATATGTACTGACTGTGCCTCGCCCAGACACTCATTTCCCTCTCCCTCTCCTCCTGGAGAACGTATCTTGCCCCTCCCCTCGGACAGTCTTTCTAAGTGCACTTCCTCCTCTGTTTTATTGATTTAGTTTGGTATTGATTAAGCCTGTTCCCCTTCAGGGTCGTTATCAAAGGGTGTCTGTGTGTGAGAGAGTAGTGCAGGACAGAAATATTGTAAATGAGCATATAATATGAAGTATAATATAAATCTGTAGATGAGTATTCCTTTTAAAGAATCTCAGGTCGCACAGCTTCCATTTAAAACAACTCTTGCTCCTGTTTGGAATCTACTGAATGAACATGACCCTGTGGCTGCATCCAATCTTAGGATATCCATATTTAGATAACAGGGTTTTTTTCTGGATAAAATAATGTGCTTAAGTGGTGGGCATGGCAGGGGTTGTGACAAGGGGCACAGTCAGCCCGTCAGTGGGGCTAAATTTTAGAGGCCCCCAATTTTTTATATTTTTAAGACACTTTCCTGCAATTCTCCAAATTTCTCCATGGCACTGAGATACATTTTTGCTGTTTTAAATCTACTTTCCTGCAATTCTTCATATTCTGCCATGAAACTGAGAGAAAATGTTGCTCATTTCCTCCGTTTCTACATATTCTGCCTTGGAGCTGAGAACATTTTTGCAGTTTTTTAAGAGGAATTACCTGCAATTCTATGCATTTTGCCATTTCTAATGCTGTGTTCTTTTGCTCAAACATAATAACAAAGTTAATACTGTTCAATTGTTTTTGTAATTTTTGTAGCTTTTATTTTGTTGATGTTAGTTCTCAGAGATTCTATTATACATTTTTTAAATATATGTTGGTCCATTATCTTTTCTACGTACTTTGTAGCGGTATTGTTAGAGAGGGGTAAAGATTAGAAGTCGGCCGATTATGATTTTTCAATGCCGATACCGATTATTGTAGGACCAAAAAAATGCCTATGCCGATTAATCGGCCTAATTTCTTTACATTTATTTATTTGTAATAATGACAATTACAACAAAACTGAACTTAACTTAATATAATACATCAATAAAATCAATTTAGCCTCTTAAATAATGAAACGTTCAATTTGGTTGGAGAAGAAAGTAAAAGTGAAATATGTGCCATGTAAGAAAGCTAACGTTTTAAGTTCCTTGCTCAGAACATGAGAACATATGGAAAGCTGGTGGTTCCTCTTAACAAGAGTCTTAAATTTTCCCAGGTAAGACATTTTAGGTTGTAGTTATTATAGGAATTATAGGACTATTTCTCTCTCTACCATTTGTATTTCATATACCTTTGACTATTGGATGTTCTTATAGGCACTTTAGTATTGCCAGTGTAACAGTATAGCTTCCATCCCTCTCCTCGCCCCTACCTGGGCTCGAACCAGGAACATCGACAAAAGTTACCCACGAAGCATCGTTACCCATCGCTCCACAAAAGCCTCGGCCCTTGCAGAGCAAGGGGAACAACTACTTCAAGGTCTCAGAGCGAGTGACGTCACCGATTGAAACGTTATTAGCGCGCCCACCGCTAACTAGCTAGCCATTTCACATCGGTTACACCAGCGTAGTCTCGGGAGTTGATAGGCTTGAAGTCATAAACCGCTCAATGCTTGAAATACAGCGAAGAGCTGCTGGCAAACGAACGACAGTGCTGTTTGAATGAATGCTTACGAGCCTGCTGCTGCCTACCACCGCTCAGTCAGACTGTTCTATCAAATCATATACTTAATTATAACATAATAACACACAAATATGAGCCTTAAGTTATTGGTCAAATCCGTAAACTATCATTTCGAAAACAAAACGTTTATTCTTTTTGAAATACGGAACCGTTCCGTTAGATAAGATACAGGTGGCATCCGAAAGTCTAAATACTTCCTGTTACATTGTACAACCTTCAATGTTATGTCATAATTACGTAAGATTCTGGCAAATTAGCGAGCCAGGCAGCTCAAACTGTTGCATATACCCTGGCTCTGTGTGCCATGAACGTAAGAGAAGTGACACAATTTCCCAAGTTTAATATTGCCTGCTAACCTGGATTTCTTTTAACTAAATATGCAGGTTTAGTAAAATATACTTCTGTGTATTGATTTTAAGAAAGGCATTGATGTTTATGGTTAGGTACATTCGTGCAGCGATTGTGCTTTTTTCGCAAATGCACTTTTGTTAAATCATCCGCCGTTTGGTGAAGTTGGCTGTCTTTGTTAGGAATAAATAGTCTTCACACAGTTCGCAACGAGCCAGGAGGCCAAAACTGCTCCATATACCCTGACTCTGTTGCACAGAATGCAAGAGAAGTGACACAATTTCCCTAGTTAAAATAAGTTAATGTTAGCAGGCAATATGAACTAAATATGCAGGTTTAAAAATACTTGTGTATTGATTTTAAGAAAGGAGTTGATGTTTATGGTTAGGTACACATTGGTGCAACGACAGTGCTTTTTTCACGAATGCTCTTGTTAAATCACCCGTTTGGCAAAGTAGGCTGTGATTCAATGATAAATGAACAGGCACCGCATTGATTATATGCAACGCAGGACAAGCTAGATAAACTAGTAATATCATCAACCATGTGTAGTTAACTAGTGATTATGTTAAGATTGATTGTTTTTTATAAGATATGTTTAATGCTAGCTAGCACCTTACCGTGGCTCCTTGCTGCACTCGCATAACAGGTAGTCAGCCTGCCACGCAGTCTCCTCGTGGAGTGCAATGTAATTGGCCATGATCGGTGTCCAAAAATGCTGATTACCGATTGTTATGAAAACTTGAAATTGGCCCTAATTAATCGGCCATTCCGATTAATCGATCGGCCTCTAGTAAAGATAAAGATTTTATTTCGTATTAACAGGTATTAACCCTGCTGAAAGGAAAAGAGTAGGATAGATAGAGTACCTCTACCAGACCCACGCACATCAGCAGAAGACTGCCTAGTGTAGCCTGTTTGCCAGATAGCCAGTGGAGAGAAAAGACAAGACACCATATAAAACACATGTCACAGCACAGGGGTAACCCAACCAATAATAATGGCAGAGCAATTTAAAGTAACTTCATAGAAACAATTGACAAGAAAGAACCCAGTCATCAACATTAGATGATTTGCAATATTCTGCATTACCTCAGAGGGGGGCGGTATGAATGGGTGTGTGGAGTGTGTGTTCATAGACAATACAAAGAAGGCCTTAAAATGTCCAAAAATGTAAATAGTCCCACACAAAATCAATACAGTTCAAACTACAATAAACAATAATTAAAATGTCACACCAAATATGACTGGCAGGGGACTAATAGTCCAACAGCACTGAACATCTCAAGGAGCATCTAGGATAAAAAGAGAGTCTGCTGCAGTAAAAAGCACAGGAGCGATAGAGGGAATATGAGAGGGGGGTGCGGGGGGACTTGCAGTTACACTGTCTGTCTGTCTGATACACCTGATGGTTTGTTTTTCAAAGCTTTCGTAAACAATGTTGTTACTACTCCATGCGAACAATGACAGGAGCGGTCCCAAAAGATTAAAACCACGACCTAGAGCGGTAACACCAGTGATCGACTTAAACACTTTACAACTAAGCATGCTGAAAATGAACAATACTTCTGCCGAGTTGCACACACCATCAAACTCACGCGCCAACCGAGAGCTCTTCACAGAGCCGGAAGAGCTATCGTTATTTCCTCCTTCCTGACTGCTGATGCGCTCTTAAAGTGTCTGGGCATGGTGAAGGCTCCGTGCAGGATTTTGCCAAAGCCTGTAGAAACAGAGAGGGTGCAGGTTCAGATTTCTGCTACACTAAACCAGGGAACGCCTCCTCCAAGAAGAGTTCCTGTAGGTGTTGTTTTTTCCTCTTCTGCCGTAGGGTAGCAGGGCTTTAGGTCAACAACATGCACCGTCCTGACATCTTCCCAAGTGTCCTCCAAACAGACCAAGTAGTTCACCGGCCCCAACTGCTGCACCACGCGGTATGGATCTTTCCATCTTGAAGCTAGCTTGGCAGTGAACTGTTTGGAAGCCTTTGACAGATGATAATGGATCCAGACATGAGACTCCAGACATGAGACTGGGGTGGGAAACGCTCGTCTATGTTTGTCATAGTTTCTGACCTGTCGTTGTTTGGCTTTGATTCTGCTGGCCTCCACTCTGGCTAGCAAGGTGTGGTGCTGTTGGACTGCATCAAATGCTGGGCAGTCAGGTGAAACGTTGAAACTTTGCAAGTCTCTGTCCATCTGACCTTTTAGTGGTCTTCCCAGGTGGAGTTCGCCGGGAGTGACCCCAGAAATCTACTGGACTGCGGATTTCAGTGCAAAGCGAAACTCAGAAAATACTGATCCCACCTTGGGTGCTGATCCCCCTCGAATGAAGTAATCATCTCCTTCAAGGTGCGGTTTACCCTCGGTCAGGTTGGTCTGAGAATGGTAGGTGGTGGTCAGCTTGCCAGCTACACCCCAGTAGGTACTGTGCTCTTTGTAGATTCCTGATGTGAGCTGCAGACCTCGGTCAGAGAGAATTTGGTCTGGAATCACGAATCTGGTAAAGACCCCTCTTCGCGGAATTAGAGCAATAGCGGATGCAGTGGCTTTGCGGAGGGGAAACGACTCCAACCAGTGTGTGTGGTAGTCCACTACCACCAATAAAAATTCATTCCCGGTTCCCCCGGCTGGGAGGAAAAGGTCCCATGAGGAAAATTCCCAGCACTTCATTGGGATGGTTCACCATGTCTGATGCAGTTTCCAGGCTTGTCTGCCAATGTCTGGTTTGTATTTCTGGCAGACTTCCCACTGCTGTACAAACCTCTTAGTATCAACCCGTAAACCTGGCCAGTAAGCCACCTCCTGTAATCTTCGTTAGGTCTTGTAAACTCAGATGGCCACTCATGGGGTTGGCATGATAAGCTTGGATCATTTGGTCAGTCAATATAGAGGGGATGAAGACGTGGTAATGGGTGCTATGTGTTCCATCTCCTCTTGGAGTTTTTCGATACACTTTGTTCAGCATAATTCAGGATATCTAATTGAAGCGACTCTTGGAGTCTTCTTCAGACAGACTCTTGTGGATCACCATGAGGGCGGCATCATTCTGCTGTGCTCTCCACACACTCTGATCATCCAGATGAAAGGAATCATCCAGACACTTAGCACCAGTGGAAGTGCTGCCCAATGGAGGACAAACATTGGCAGTCTCAGTAATCTGAGCTGGTTTAAGTCGTTTACGTTGAGAGTGGAAGCGTTTTTCCACCCTGAAAATATATTATATATAAAAATAATAATTAGGTGCCCTGCCCACGGATTTCAATGGCAGAAAAATCCCTGGAAAGCAATAAATACACTGTCTTACATGCCCAGTGTGGTTGACATGCATGTGTATTTATGTTGTTAACTCTTTCTCCGTGTGTTACAGTGATAAGGACATCAGAGTTGATGTAGCACGGCAGAGAGAGCTGAAATGGCTGGACATGTTCAACAATTGGGACAAATGGGTCTCAAGACGCTTCCAAAAGGTACTTAGCTACATCTGGCTATGTATGGTATGAGATTGTTTATCTATTACATACATTGTATGTGAGTATAACATAAGTGTATGTGTGTGTTCCAGGTGAAGTTGCGCTGTAGGAAGGGGATCCCCTCTTCTCTCAGGGCTAAAGCCTGGCAGCTGCTCTCCAACAGCAAGGAGCTCCTGGACTCCAACCCCGGCAAGTTTGAGGTACTGCCACTAACCCACACCCGTTCTGTCTTCATACTCACACTTCCACTATGCAAAACATGTCTATTGTGAAGCAGACACTCAAAAAAGACTAACTCTGCCTATGTACTCTTCACCAATTCAAATCCGAGGCCATCATTCCTACAGCCTCTATTTAGGGTCATTGTAGTCCAACTGTATTTAGGGTCATTGTAGTCCAACTGTATTTAGGGTCATTGTAGTCCAACTGTATTTAGGGTCATTGTAGTCCAACTGTATTTAGGGTCATTGTAGTCCAACTGTATTTAGGGTCATTGTAGTCCAACTGTATTTAGGGTCATTGTAGTCCAACTGTATTTAGGGTCATTGTAGTCAAAGAACGTATTTGAGTACAGAAGTTCTTCAGTGACCTCTAGGTAGACAGACTAACTGGAACAGAAGTTAATGCGATGGGGAGGAGTTGTGGCTCGTTCGACCAGTTAGATCTCCAGGGGTGTTTATTAGGGGGCGCAGAGACCTCCCCAGCTCTAAGCCTCTTATCCTGGGCAGTAATCCAGCCTGACTGGGTCTACCTTCACAGACCTGGGGGTCTGGACAGATCATATCAGATAAACCCGTTTTCCTTCCCTTTCTCTGCTTTCACTCTGACACAGACATGCTTTGTTAAAGGCCTAGTTATACTCAGTCCTGTTCCATATTATGCTGCTCCAACTAGATATGTTGCTTTAAAGTTGCTCAATTAGATATGATCTGAACATTTCTGTCTCTCTTAATCTCTGTAGGAGTTGGAGAGGGAGCAGGGAGACCCTAAATGGTTGGACATTATAGAGAAGGACCTGCATAGACAGTTCCCCTTCCATGAGATGTTTGCTGCTCGCGGTGGACACGGGTAAATTACCATGCTTTACTGATGTATAATAGAATTTGTTCAGTCCATGTAGAGCACACTGACATGTACAATAGAGTGCATGTGTGCTAACTGTCTGTTCTCTTCTGGTGTGGCCTCCAGGCAGCAGGATCTGTACCGGGTACTGAAAGCCTACACAGTGTACAGACCTGAAGAGGGATACTGCCAGGCCCAGGCCCCGGTGGCTGCTGTCCTGCTCATGCACATGCCTGCGGAGGTGAGGGGCTGCTGGGGGACACAGAGAGAGGGAGGGGGACTGTGGAGGAGACTGGGAATGGGAACAATGTTCTAGAAGTAGTGGGATGGGGCTAGGTCTTCATAATGTGGTATAATGTGTATATTCCCAACTTGCAGCATGCCTTCTGGTGTCTGGTGCAGATCTGTGAGACGTACCTGCCTGGATATTATAGCGCTGGATTGGTGAGTGAACGAACACACACACTGTATCTTCTTCTTCGGTGTACACTGAGCCGACTCCTCATTCTTTTAGGAAGCAATCCAGTTGGACGGAGAGATCTTCTTCTCTCTGCTACGTCGTGTCTGTCCCATGGCCTACCGTCACCTGAAGAAGTTTAAGATAGACCCCATTCTCTACATGACCGAGTGGTTCATGTGTGTCTTCTCACGCACCCTGCCGTGGTCCTGTGTGCTACGTGTGTGGGACATGTTCTTCTGTGAGGGTAAGACACACACACACAGTGCTAATAGCTAATAGTTAGCCACATGATGCTGTGGCTAACTATTAGCTAACTGTGCTGTTTTCTAGGCGTGAAGATAGTGTTCCGTGTGGGCCTGGTGCTGCTCAAGCAGATGCTTGGCTCGGTAGATAAACTGCGGGAGGTCCAGGGCATGTACGAAACCATGGAGCGCCTACGGAACATCCCACCTGAGTCTGTCAGAGAGGACCTATTGGTGCAGGAGGTGAGACTGTAAACAGTGTATACACACACAGAAACACATACACGTGTTCTAAACATACTCCTACTCTGACTCATTGACACAAGTCAACTGACGTTTCACTGTCTGTGTGTCTAGATCTGGTTTGATGATTTCCTCTGTATGTCTCTGTCTGTGTGTAGGTGGTGTCCCTGGCGGTGACCGAGGCTCTGATCGAGAGGGAGTGCAGTATTCAGGTAAGGAAGTGGAGGGAGTCCAGGGGCGAACTGACCCACCAGCCTGTCCGAAGGCTCCATGGGACACGGGACATCCACGAGCACAAGCGTCGGGCCTCTGCCATCAGCTCCGGGGGTAGCTTCTCCTTCCTGGGGTCCATCCCCCCTCCAGGGCCTCTCAGGGCCTCCTCCAGCCTGCTCTCCCTCCCCGGCTTCCGCAAGTCCAAAACTCCCTTCCTCTCTCAGAAGAAGGGCTCCTTCTCTGGGGCCTCTGGGATGGAGGCCATGCAGCGACAGAACCCCTCAGCGGCAGCTTCAAGCCCACCCAGAGGCCCCGCCCACAAACCACCCATGTCTAGTGGCTCTGTAGCTAGGGCGCCTGCCTCTCAGAGTCCTTTGGTTGGGTCTGGTCCAGGCCCCTCTTCTGGCCCAGCCCAGACCTCAGCACAGAGCCAGCCTGGTGCATCAGCCCCAGTACACCATACACCACCCAACACCCTCTCCCCCAAAGTCACTTCTGAGCAGATCACACCCACCATCCCATCACCCACCGCTAACAACACGCCTCTGCCCCCGTTCCCAGATGGAGGGAGAGGAGGAGGAGGAGGAGGAGGAGGAGCAGCAGCTACAGGAGGGGAGGATGACAGGAAGAAGAAGAGGAGCAAGGAAGACAAGAAGAAAGAGAAGGAGGAGGAGAAGAGGAAAGAGAAGGAGAAGAAGAAGGACAAAGCAGACAAGGAGAGCCAGAAGAAGGAGAAGGAGCGGGCAGAGAAAGAGAAGAAAAAGGAGAAAGGGGGGAAGAAGAAGGACAGAGGGAGAGGAGAGACAGAGGAGAAGAATGGAGCCACAGCACCAAGAGATTCGGCCTAGTTTATCCTGTTTTCCTTCAGAAAGAAAACAGGGAAGGAAAAAAAGAGGACGTGGAAACAAAAGACCCCAAGAAGTGGAATGAGAGCGAGAAAAGGAGAAGGCCTCCTGTATAGTGCATCTTGAGGACTACATATAGTCTGGAGACATCTGGATCATGGTTTTATTAGCACCCCAGGGGTCATGCCCCCCCATACAACCCCCCCATGCTTTCTTCATCAATGAGTTTGAATAATTAAGATGGGACACGTTTCCTTTTGCAACTGGAGAATTGTCTGTGTGGTTCACAATGAATCTCCCAAGATCACACAACTGTTTTCTCATTTAGTTTATTATTTTATTTAGTTTTTATCAGACTAAAGCTGGTGGACAGACAAGCCTTTGGACATAGAGTAGGTGGGAGTTATAGATTGGGTGTAAATGGAACATCCTAGATCCATGTAGGACCCTTGAGTCGTTCCCCATAATGCCCTGTCATGTCCAGTTTGTGGTCAGATGTCCAACCGGAATGCCTGCAGATAAAAGTAAACCATTTTAAAAATATCTCAAACCCAGGCACTGAAGACCGTGATTGCTGGTAGTACTATGGTATTTGGATGTCTGGGAGGACCTATTTATTGTAGTGTTAAGTGTTGTGTGAGTGTGTGCCTTAGTAGCGTAGTGAGCTGAGTTATACCGTTCAATATTGCCACCCAGTTTCTCTGCTCTTTCTCTCATGTCTTTGTCTTCCTCTTTATTGAGTTGCTTGTTTTCTCTCCCCTTTCTCTCATCTATTGATCTTTAGTCCTCTGACCAGTGACAGAGGAATATAATCCCAACAGGTAAATGGAGAGATGTACACTGCGATAGGGAGAAATGAACATGACATTCTGAGCCTTGACAGACAGACATGCATGGATTAGGATGGCACCTCCCTAACAACACGGAGTGATTTAATTTTAGAATGCAATTATTTTTGTTTGTCTTTTCAAGTCTCTCTTGAGTATGTTTATAGTGGGAGATGATGATAGATACTGGTAGTTTAGCGAGGGAGGGTCCTTCTCCACTCAATGACAACTCTGAATCTGCCCATCAGACCAAATTTGTTATTTTTTTTGCTTGTGGTAAATGAAATAATATATATTTTATTTAGCCAAATGTTAATAAGGGTGAGGCTTTTAGTAAATTAACCCATTGGAATGTGATCTATTTAGAGTGATTTGAGAAACTTAAGTTGACCACTCCTGTTTGGTAGGTAGGTAGGTTGTTGAATCTCATCTGGATAGTTCATAGAGAATGATAGAGGCCTCTAGTGGCCAAAAGGCTGTTTTAGCATGAGCAGGGCCATGAGGGCTTCCACCATTTGAATGTAGTCAACTGGGTGGGACGTCCAACTTCATTGACTGATCCCTACTGGTGACCCTGTTGGAGTCGTGCAACCAGGTCATCAGGGGGGATCAGCCAATCGGGAAGAAGAAAATTGACTACTTTGAAATGGAGATTGCCTCAATGAAGCTGTCACAGATGCTATAATGGCACGGATACAATGATGAGGCCTCTTTCCATCTCTATGGGATAGTTTCACCTCTTACACCTGCGCCTTTAGGACCCATATAGGAAGCCACTTTGTGCTGGGTGGGTCAGGTGTGCCAATGTAGCATTAACCTCTGAACTCTGACCTTCAAGCTCTGATGTATTTATGTACAAAGTTGGTTAATTTAATCAGATATTATATATGTATTCTTTATTTTGGATCTGACTGCTATTTTTCTATGCGAGTAAAGGACACCTGGTTAACTGGAAGGATGGCTGGCGATGTGAAGCCCAGTTTAAGGAGGATAATGTTAAGTATTGTTTTTTTTTACATACTGGTATGGCTGTTTTGATTTCATTATTGCACATTTGTCTTCATGTTCTAAGATAAATCCTATTTATGTCATTTCATATTTCAAGTTTACTGTGGTTGCTATGGGTAATGTTAGGTCCACAATTCTCCATTTACCTTATTACAGTATTAAACCTGAGAGTGATTGAAGAACAGAGGAATGAGCAATCAACCGATGAACTAAGATTCACATGAGTATTTCAGATATTACATAATTTGAGTGAGCCGAAGGTCATAAAGTACTGTATGAGAAACTGGGAGGCGTTTAGTCAACTCTGACAAGGGTTATAAATTGAAGATCTGAAGTTGTCTGTCTTTGTCACGCTAGTATGTTGTAACCAACCACCATGATGTTTTAATAACTCCCTAACCCACTCACACACAGTGTTATGTAACGTATCTATACTGTACGTTACTGTAACACCATTCCTTGGTGGAAACTGTTGATTCTCAACACTGTTTTTGTAGGAGAGGAGGGTCTTTAGTGTAATCGTAGCCAAAATGTCCTTTGTGTTCACTTTCTTTTTTTTTTCCCAACTCGTGTTATTTTTTTAAGCTTCTGCTTTCCCCCTTCTTCCTCCACATTTTGCTTCGTCTTCTCAGAATCACTTGGATCAGAGTAGAGTCGGCGAAGATGACTTGAACATGTTTATGCAAACCTTACTGTTCACAAAGCATGTTGTCAAATAGCAACACTGACGGCCAGCAATGCCACTGCTGAGATCAGTAGTGTTCATGGCAATAATTAGAAGTTGGAGAACCCTGAGAATGCTACAGAACCAATCAGAATAGAGCAATATTTCTCCAAGCAGGCCCTGGCCTCATCCAATTGGGTAGGCTCCTTAAGGTCCTCAATTCTGTGTTGAGTAATCAAGAGGTCATGACAGTCATTGCTTAAATAATTTATCTGGATCTGGAATCAGTCCTCATGCCTGAAATAGCCAGGATGAGTCAACAGAGACACTTAGGTCCTGAGTGCATTTCTGCTTTGGTCCTGAAATCCTTGAGCTTGATTGCTTTTAATCGAGAGTGTCCCACTGATTAGATTTTTTAAAAGTTTGTTGCTTTTATGTTTTTCTATTTTGTCATGGTTTCTCCCCAACTGTGTCTTTTGTTTTAAGTTTACATGGAACTGTTATTGGTGGAAAATAAAATCCTAGATAATGAAATGCATTCCTTACCTGCAGAAAATCTACACATGACGTATTTAATTAATAATGACAGTTGTGATGAATAATAAACCATAATATATTAAAGAACCCTGCTCTGCCTTGCATTCTTGTTTCATATTGATTTAGCCCGCATTCTCCCAATGAGCTGTGCATGAACATTTTATTCCATTTTGGAAAAACTTCATATTTCAGACAATCTATCGTCCAGCAGGGGGCAGTAAAGGTGTATTTTTGCTGTCTTTACAAATGGGCCTAGTCTGCTGATAAGATTTTGGTGGTGTCTCAGAATTTGTATTTCTTCCCCCAATGCACACAGCACAGCAAATACACCCACACCAGCCCTGTTGTTTCTCAATCCCACTCTATCAGAACCACTCATGAACAGAGACACTAGTGTACAAAAGATAAGAGTTTTTATTCACAGTTAGTCCCTTTTATTCGTTACAGAGGAGTTTCTGGTAGACTAAAGCTAGTCCAGGTGCAGAAAACAAAGGAGCTTATAGAAAACAAAGAGGTAGAAGTAAAGGAGGAAAGGGAGGAGGGAAAGGAGGGGAAGACAAGTGTTTTCTTTGGGTCCTTTCTCTTCTCTCGAGCAGCCTTTCACTTCTTGAGAAAAACGTAGCCGTCACTTTAAGGAGACCATGTTTTTCTCTAGCCTCATTCCTTCTTAGAATATCTCCTATTTTCCCAATTTATCTACAGGAGATAACATCTACAATATTTATAGATCGATATCCCTCTGTTTGGTTTATTTGCCCACCTGAGGGTTAAATTAAGGGGGAGTGAAAGGACTTCCAGGTCTAACCTCTGAGCTGTTGCAGCCGAGGCAAAGACTGGTGCTCCTTTTCACCTTGGGGTTTACACATCCATACCACAGCAGTGTAATACGACTTGCTGTGTGCATTTCTTCTAACAGAGAGACTGGGGAAACAACCAACGATAGATATGAGTAAGAGATGAAAAGGAGGAAGAGGGTTAAGGGAAGGGAAAGTGGATGAGAAAGAGATGGAGATGTTAAAAGATCATTTTTATTGAAAATAATCCCATATCCCCACAAACAGACAACCCATGAGCACCCACTCTCACACAAATTTCTTGAGTAGAGACGAGTCTTTTAGAGAATTTATGTGAGTGAGAGACAGAGCACATGAGTACACAAAGAGAAGGAAGGTATGAGAGAATAGAAGGATGAAGAGAGGAGCAGGAAGGTAGAATGGCAAGGGAGGCTGTTTTCTTTTCTTCTGTCTGTTTCATTACTCCTCCTTCTCCTCTCCGTGTGTGATGACGTAGCAGATTTGCTTGTAGTCTACGTTGCCGGCCACATCTGGGGGGAAGGCAGCCCACAGGTTCTTCATCTGAGGGGAGGAGAAGAAGGGTCAGCCACTCGCCAAGTCAAGGGACAACGAGAGATCATGATGATATTCAAACTGAATGATTAGAAATGTATTCACCTCCTCTGCAGAGAACCTGTCGCACTGAGTGGTCAGGAGCTCCTGAAGGCTAGAGAGAGAGGGAGACAAAGTCAGAAACATTCATGAAGCTGTGGATTCTGTTATGGAGTGCACTCATTACTACAACTGTAAAATAAGGAAGGAAATATTCTCACAAGTCCTTCTTGATGAAACCGGTAGCATCGGGGTCCAGGACCTTGAAAGCACTAACGATGACATCCTCGGGATCAGCCCCTGAGACACACAGAGCGCCAGTCAGGCATGTTACACTGACAGCAAGACACATGCAATGTCCTCAGATATGGAAGTGTACTTTGAAAGCAACTAACACTTTGAAGCGATTATAACCTGGTTATAACAAGTTAGACAGTGAGCCTAACAGAGTCAAACCAAGAAATGAGATTGTGGAACATAAATAGAGCAAGCAAGTACAGTGAGTTATAGACCCACCCTTGAGCTTCTCTCCGAACATGGTGAGGAAGACGGTGAAGTTGATGGGGCCGCTGGCCTCCTTGACCATAGCTTCCAGCTCCTCATTCTTCACATTCAACTGGCCTACAGAGCAGGGAGGGAGTGTAGGTTAGCTAGCACCATTATCTATCTCTCTCTCTCACACACACACACACATATACAGTACATATAGGACATTGTGGACATACTAAGGCACACTTTTAAGACAAATCAGTCACATAATATGTCCTCAGAATCTTAAAAGGTCTTAAATGTAACCCTTGCTCACCCATTGAGGCCAGCACGTCCCTCAAGTCATCCTTGCTGATGATACCGTCTCTGTTCTGGTCAATGATTGTGAAAGCCTGAGAAGGAGGGAAGGAGGGAGGGAAGAAGTGAGGAAGACAGAGAATGTCTGACATGACATGAACACCAGTCACCAGAGTCTGCCAAGTTGTCATCCCCAGTGGGACATGGAGGAGGGGTGTTCAGTCCTGTGCGTAGTGGGACATGGAGGACGGGGGGTTCTGTCCTGTGTGTAGTGGGGCATGGAGGAGGGGGAGGTTCAGTCCTGTGTGTAGTGGGACATGGAGGAGGGGGGGGGGGGGGTCAGTCCTGTGTGTAGTGGGACATGGAGGAGGGGGGGGGTTCAGTCCTGTGTGTAGTGGGACATGGAGGAGGGGGGGGGGGTTCAGTCCTGTGTGTAGTGGGACATGGAGGAGGGGGGGGTTCAGTCCTGTGTGTAGTGGGAAATGGAGGAGGGGGGGTTCAGTCCTGTGTGTAGTGGGACATGGAGGAGAGGGGGGGTTCAGTCCTGTGTGTAGTTGGAAATGGAGGGGGGGGGGGGGGTTCAGTCCTGTGTGTAGTGGGACATGGAGGAGGGGGGGTTCAGTCCTGTGTGTAGTGGGACATGGAGGAGGGGGGGTTCAGTCCTGTGCGTAGTGGGACGTGGGTAGCATGTGCACTCCATACAACTTAGAGACACCTCTGTCAACTATGGTCATTTAAGTGCCAGGTGCTGCCTATTTATGGCACAATGCTATGTAACCCTTGTTAGGCGAGACCTAAAAAGAACAGAAGAAATTGAAATTCTTACAAGTTCATTTAGGGAGAGCTCATTAAGTTACACCTGTTAAATCCTTCTTCCACTGTCCCAGCCTGTCTCTGGACCTCATCTCTTATGTCTATGAAACCCAAGAGGACCCCCATGGTTGATCTTGAACTTTAAAAAGCATCTGGTAATCCATCTTCCTGACTCACACACATGCACACACTCCCCCCATCCTTACAAAGTGTTAAGACTGTCCCAATGATGATGTCAGACATTCCCCAAGTGAAACTTAAGAAGTCTGTATCACATACAGCAGCAAGAATTCCCTCCGTCAAGTCTGTGCCCATATTCCTTGACAGCACTTTTGAAAACACATACTATCATATATAATCTCCCACCTACTGCCAGATCCCTATTTCCTGACCTTATCCATCCTTCCATACACACAGTATCCTTCCCTACACTCCTTCCACTTTCTACCCTCCGTCTTTCATCTACATACCGTTCACCTCTCCAACCTTCCTCTCCTCATAATCAGGTACACTATCCTGCCTTCCAAACTCTAGACCTTATCAGAAGCTCAAGAAGGTGCCACCCCCCACCCCTTCTGTTTCACTCTGTCCCCACCTGTCCGTCCCCCCCCCCCCCCCCCCAGTCACCCCCCATTCATCCCCGTCCCCCTCACTGCCCTTCCCCTCTCCTCTGTGTGCAGAGTGCCAGCCAGGGCCCAGTTGTCCTGCCATACTTAAACATACAGCCCTCAGCAGCAGAGGACTTAAGATGAGAGGTTGAGTGACAGCTGAAGGCTCAGACGAGAGGGAGGCCTGGAGAGCTCCAAAAGGTTACAGAAACTTCAGAGGGGGGAGGGGGCAGACAAAATAGCAACTGCACTGAGAATTTACCAATCAGAGGCCAGTCCCCACAATCTAATTTGGGGTTCGCTCCTTTAATGAAACAAGGAAAAACAGTACATCATGATTGACTCATGTTTATAACAGTATCAATTTAGCCGCTGTGCATGTCTGTTTCAGCGTAAGCAACTATTTCAGCCACTCTACAGCAGAATTAGGTTACAATGAAACTGACTGGTGGCCAGACTAGAGCCACTCACCCTCAGCCCAGATAGGGAGTTGAAAGGAAATCTATCCCATTGACATTTTAAGGTGTAAAAGTGATGAGGTGTTGCACAGTGTGTTAAGAAATCCTCACCTCCTTGTACTCCTGGATCTGGCTCTGCTCAAACATGGAGAACACGTTGGAGGAACCGCCCTCTGCTGCTGCTCCCCTCCTCTTGGCCTTCTTGGGTGCCTGAAGGACAAACACATCAACTGCTTAACAACTGGACCTTCTAGGTCTGTTCATCCTGCAGCTGTAGCCCTCAGGAGGCCAATTAGTGACATTTGACTTCAGTGTCAAGCTGTTCCTGGTCAGCGACAGTTGAAAGGATGTCCTTGTGTGTAGGTCCAGTACACTGTTCCGGCCGCCATCTAGCGTTACAGTCTTTGATCTGACTATCAGTGTGATGTGGGGTGAATATGTGTGGTCCACCATTAAATCCTGCCACTATGTCTTAAATGTAGTTTAACATCCCTTACTACCTAGCTCTTGAAATGTTCTCAGAACAGTTCAGGTACAATCTTCCTCTGGCTCAGGACAGAGGACAGTGTTTTTGAATGTGGATGTATTAAAACATGAATTATCCTCATGTAGCTAAACTTTTACAGCATCTTCTATATAAATGTTGTTAATAAAGTGTTAACAAAATGTTTAGATCCTGTGAATGATATTGCATATCCAGGAACAGCTTTACACAAAATGTCTAAAAATGTCACCACCCAAAAATGTCCAAAGTACAGTTGAGTTTTAAAAAGTTCCAAAATGTCTTTTTCAATCTAGCAAAAAAGCTTAAAATAGAAAAACAAGAAAATCTGGGAATGCTGTGTTGTTCCTGGAGGTTCCCATCAACAGCACACAGAGTAGTGGACAGGTAAGCAGTCAGAAAGTCAGGACCGGTGTTACTCACCATCTCGAGACGGTATGTATGGAGGTTTGGATGGTCAACAAGAGAAGATACTGATGTGAAGCCGCATTAAACCCCTATCCTCGGGGGCTTATATACCTCTGTAGACCGCGCTAACTTTAGCCACAGCCTCAAGTTTGGATTTGTAGAGGCAGAGAGAGAGAGAGAGGGAGGGATGAGTTTGAAGCAAAAGTTAAGCGACAGGCAGAATGAGGGACAAGCTATCACCTTACAGGAGATCAGAAATAGACCCAGGAGTCTTGGAATGAAGGGAACCCGATACAACAGGGACCAGGCCATACGTTTAGTGTCCCACGTGGACTAATATGGACATTCAGGACGTAAAAGGCTTGATGGACTGCTGGCTGGCTGGACACATCTTGGCACCGTCCCACCCCTCCATAGTCTCCATCACCATCACCCTTCAGTGTGGCACATCAACCTATCATTGACTTTAGTTTTTCCATTACAATATTAAAGGCTTAAATAAACACATTTTGTGCTATTAGTGACTTGAAATGTACATTTTGATGCATGTGCATGTGCATGGGTAGATATACTTCTCTGTCTATACTTTCTATATTCATATGTCCAGCGATGTCCACAGGCAATTGAAACGGCCTTCTCACATTTTGCATGGCACTGCACTGTCCAGCATGCATGTGTAATGTCATTACATAAAATACTGTCTCTGCATCAATATTTGGAATATTTTGGGAACACTCTGGTACAGTGTTTGTGTATATTAGACCGTGTTAATTGGTGGCGGTAGTGAGGTCTCCCATAATCCCTCTAGAGTCTAAGGGCCCGAGCCTGGGTTTCTATTAGGCTAACATATGGAGTTGTAAGATGGTTATACCAAGGACCATTCGGCTGTTTGATTTTGAATTTAAGGACCTCTAGTGGTATATATCTGAGTTAATAGGAAAAGGCCAAATTCAATGTTTCATAAAATAATAATAATAAAACAAATCATATTTATATATATATATATATACAGTGCATTCGGAAAGTATTCAAACCCCTTGACAGCTTTATTCTAAAATGGATTACATACATTTTTTCCCCTCGTCAATCTACACACAATACCCCATAATGACAAAGAGAATTTTAAAAATTGTTGAAATTTTAGCAAATGTATTAAACTTTTTGTTTAAATACCTTATAAGTGTTCAGACCCTTTGCTATGAGACTCAAAATGGAGCTCAGGTGCATCCTGTTTCCATTGATCATCCTTGAGTTGTTTCTACAACTTGATTGGAGTCCACCTGTGTTAAATGATTTGGAAAGCCACACACCTGTCTATATAAGTTCCCACAGTGGAAAGTGCATGTCAGAGCAAAAACCAAGCCATGAGGTTGAAGGAACCGTCCGTAGAGCTCAGAGACAGGACTGAGTCGAGGCACTGCAAATTCTGCAGCATTGAAGGTCCCCAAGAACACAGTGGCCTCCTTTATTCTTAAATGGAGAAGTTTGGAACCACCAAGACTCTTTCTAGAGCTGGCTGCCCTGCCAATGAGCAATCTGGGGAGAAGGGCCTTGGTCAGGGAGATGACCAAGAACCCGATGGTCCATCTGACAGAGCTCCAGAATTCCTCTGTTGAGATGGGAGAACTTTCCAGAAGGACAACTATCTCTGCAGCACTCCACCAATCAGGCCTTTATGGTGGCCAGACGGAAGACACTCCTCAGTAAAAGGCACATGACAACCCGCTTGGAGTTTGCCACAAGGCACCTATAGACACTCAGACCATGAGAAACAAGATTCTCTGGTCTGATGAAACCAAGATTGAACTCTTTGTCCTGAATGCCAAGCGTCACGTCTGGAGGAAACCTGGCACCATCCCTACGGTGAAGCATGGTGGTGGTAGCATCATGCTGTGGGGATATTTTTCAGTAGCAGGGACTGGGAGACCAGTCATGATTTGAAGGAAAGATGAACAAAGAAAAATAGAGATCCTTGAGGAAAACCTGCTCCAGAGCGCTCAGGACCTCAGACTGGGGCAAAGGTTCAACTTCCAACAGGACAACGACCCTAAGCACACAGCCAAGACTATGCAGGAGTGGCTTTGGGTCAAGTCTCTGAATTTCCTTGAGTGGCCCAGCCAGAGCCCGGACTTGAACCCAATCAAACATCTCTGGAGAGACCTGAAAATAGCTGTGCAGAGACGCTCCTCATCCATCCTGACAGACCTTGAGAGGATCTGCAGTGAAGAATGGGGAAACTCCAAATACAGGTGTGCCAAGCTTGTTGGATCATACCCAAGAAGACTCGAAGCTGTAATCGCTGCCAAAGGTGCTTCAACAAAGTGCTGAGTAGGGGTCAGAATACTTTAAGTAAATGTTATATTTCAGCTTTTTATTTGGAATAAATTTGAAAACATTTCTAAGAATCTGTTTTTGCTTTTTCATTATGGGGTATTGTGTGTAGATTGAGGATATAGTTTAAAAAAAAATTGAGTAAGGCTGTAATGTAACAGAATGTGAAAAAGTCAAGGGGTCTGAATACTTTCTGAATGCACTGTATATAGAGTACCAGTCAGAAGTTTGGACACACCTACTCATTCCAGTGTTATTCTTTATTTTTTACTATATTCTACATTGTAGAATAATAGTGAAGACAACACTATGAAATAACACATATGAAATCATGTAGTAACCAAAAAAAGTGTTAAACAAATCAAAATATATTTTATGTTTGTGATTGTGATTCTTCAAAGTAGCCACCCTTTGCCTTGATGACACTTTTGCACTCTCTAGGCATTTTATATATTATTATGTAGAAAATAAAGGAAAAACCCTTGAATGAGTGTCCAAACTTTTGACCAGTTACAGTATGTGTATATATTTCACAGTTGGTTGGTGGCACCTTAATTTGGGGGGGACTGGCTTGTGGTAATGGCTGGAGCGGATTAAATGGAATGGTATCAAACGCATGGTTTCCATGTGTTTGATGCCCTTCCATGCATGCCGTTCCAGCCATTATTATGAGCCATCCACCCCTCAGCAGCCTCCTGTGTAATGTGTGTGTGTGTGTGTGTATATATACAGTATTTTATTATTTGATGGAACATTGAATTTGGCCTTTCGCTATTAGCCCATAGAAACGCATTGAATGATATTCATACATGGCAAAAAAAGGAAGTATGTTTTAAAAGTGTCTGTCCTATATCTGAAAGATGCAAGAAAGCTCAGGAAATACATTTTAAATGAGTCTTGTAATTTCCTGAGCTTTCTTGTATCGAATGGAAGGGCATCAAACACAAGTAAAACTAAATGCATGCTTTCCAACCGATTGCTGCCTGCACCTGCCTGCCCGTCCAGCATCACTACTCTGGACAGCTCTGACTTAGAATACGTGGACAACTACAAATACCTAGGTGTCTGGTTAGACTAAACTCTCCTTCCAGACCCACATCAAACATCTCCAATCCAAAGTTAAATCTAGAATTGGCTTCCTATTTCGCAACAAAGCATCCTTCACTCATGCTGCCAAACATACCCTCGTAAAACTGACCATCCTACCGATCCTCGACTTCGGCGATGTCATTTACAAAATAGCCTCCAATACCCTACTCAATAAATTGGATGCAGTCTATCACAGTGCCATCCTTTTTGTCACCAAAGCCCCATATACTACCCACCACTGCGACCTGTATGCTCTCGTTGGCTGGCCCTCGCTTCATACTCGTCGCCAAACCCACTGTCTCCAGGTCATCTACAAGACCCTGCTAGGTAAAGTCCCCCCTTATCTCAGCTCGCTGGTCACCATAGCATCTCCCACCTGTAGCACGCGCTCCAACAGGTATATTTCTCTGGTCACCCCCAAAACCAATTCCTCCTTTGGCCGCCTTCCAGTTCTCTGCTGCCATTAACTGGAACGACCTACAAAAATCTCTGAAACTGGAGACTCATGTCTCCCTCACTAGCTTTAAGCACCAGCAGTCAGAGAAGCTCACAGATTACTGCACCTGTACATGACCCATCTATAATTTAGCCCAAATAACTACCTCTTCCCCTACTGTATTTATTTATTTTGCTCCTTTGCACCCCATTATTTCTACTTTGCACATTCTTCCACTGCAAATCAACCATTCCAGTGTTTGCTATATTGTATTTACTTTGCCACTATGGCCTTTTTTTGCCTTTACCTCCCTTATCGCACCTCATTTGCTCACATTGTATATAGACTTATTTTTCTACTGTATTATTGACTGTATGTTTTGTTTATTCCATGTGTAACTCTGTGTTGTTGTATGTGTCGAACTGCTATGCTTTATCTTGGCCAGGTCGCAATTGAAAATAGAACTTGTTCTCAACTTGCCTACCTGGTTAAATAAAGGTGTTCTCAACTTGCCTACCTGGTTAAATAAAGGTGAAATAAATAAAGGCTTGTGGGTGTCGTAGAGCCAAACAACAATTTGTAAGTGTTCATGAGAGTCACAGCTTTCAATGGTGGGGTAATATTAATTGGATGCTACAGACATTTTTGCAAGAAGACTGACAAACACCGCTATGGCTCCGTCACTTTCCACTGCAGATGCAGAAGGCCGACATCGGCGAATGCGATGGATTGGAGACGCAGCCCATCCCAAAACAATTCAGATATCTCAAGCTTAAACAGACAGAATTTTATGGGGATTTTTTTTATTTGGCTAATTTGATTAGCACAAGGGTCCTGTTAAGAGGTTTTCCCATCAGTGGCAGGAGTGCTAAAGAAACTATACTCCCTAAAACCAACCTCAGGTTGTTAACCTTTGGCAAAAACCCAAGAAACTTGAGGCACTGTTAACTTCTGACCAATGCCCTTTTTTCTCCTAGGTTTTATTAGAGATCCTACTTTAGTGATGCACACACTTTTATTTGTTTTCATAGTGCCATACACAAAGTCAGACAGCCCCCCCCTCCCACACACAGTTTTATATTGCTATCCTTGTGGTGACCAAAGAATTGATTCCCATCCTAAAAACGATTTACCCTAACCTTGAACCTAACCGTAACCCTAACTTTATTCCTAAACCCCTAATCTTAAACATATATAACTATAACTCCTAACCTTAATTGTAACCCTAACCCCAATTGTAACCCAAAACCTAACCTGTAAGCCTAAAATAGCATTTTTCCTTGAGGACTCAGAAGGATAGTCACACACACACACACACACACACACACACACACACACACACACACACACACACACACACACACACACACACACACACACACACACACACACACACACACACACACACACACACACACACACACACACACACACACACACAGTGCTCTCTCTCCTTCCTCAAGTGCTTCACTCCTAATGCCATGTTGGAGGGGATCACAGGGAGGGGGACTGAGGGTGCAGAAGGAGCTCTGAGGAGAATATATATGAGGGACAGCTGAGAAAGACCAAAATAGCAAAGGAAACTTGTCCCCACCCACACACACACACACACATCATCAATTTTAAAACTGTCCATCCATAGTTCATCCACTCATCTAGTTATTTTTATATATCCCAGTCTGGTGTCTTTTATTTTATTTTAAACAACTTAAACCCAAAGTGCCGCCAGACAGGTGAGAAGCTTCCCCAGTGTTGGGAGACTAGGGTAGGGCCTGTAACCTGCCGTCGGTTGTCTGTGTTGTTCTATGACCTCTGATCTGCCTTGTTATTGCCATGGTAAACTGTAAAGTAAAGTCATGTTTCTTTATCCTTTAGTTTATTTAACCAGGGAAGTTACATTCAAGGATGCTTGGTCATATGGTGTACCATACATTATCTACCCACAGTTCCGTAACAGGACCCCATACTTCCTTATATAGAGTGCACATAGCCTACTTTATTATAAGACAGATTACTAGGGCTGTTCAATGTCGGTCCTGGAGGGCCGAAATACTTCTGACTTTCATCCTCTCCTTCTAATAAGGGACTAATTCAGACCTGGGACACCAGGTGAGTGCGATTAAGTACCAGGTAGAAACAAAGTGTTTTGGCCCTCCAGGAAGGGAATTGAACAGCCCTGGGTTACACCTTATGGCTTGTTTATATCCTGTCACAGTGTGAGGAGGTGTTAATATACAGATGTATGTGCTTTGTGTAAGGTGACACACTTCCACACTCCCCTGGACAAATCTATCACATTCTAGATGATTGGTATGAATTTCTGCTATGTGGTGAAGCCAAAGTCTCATCTTTGAGACGCACATAGAAAACCACTTTCACACTTCAACTTAAAAGGTTAAAGTTTCAACTTTTAGCTGACCCAGAGCATATATGGATGTGAGCCTTGCTCAAGGGCACATTCACAGATGTTTCACCTAGTCAGCTCAGGGATTCGACCCAGCAACCTTTGGGTTATTGGCCCAATGCTCTTTACCGCTAGGATACCTGCCACCGTGTGAACTTCAGTTTGATCCGTTGATCTGATATTCTTAAATATGTAACTTGTTTATTTTACCACTGGTGTCTCACTAGTGTACATTATATTAATCCTCATATATCCTTATCTCAGAACTCAGATCCAAATCTCACATCTGTCATGAGAGACTACATTGATCCTGTTAATATTAGCTCAACTGAATGTGTTACATGTTGGCTGGTGGATGGATGTCTCATCAGGGCAATACCAGAGAGGGCTCTTTGATACTTATGTCTCTCTCTATAACAATATGATGATTGAATTAAACTGAGTCTTGTCACACTTTTTAATCAGTGGACATTAATGGTTTAATTCACAGCTAGTGTTTGTAGCACCCTCTGGTGGTACAGCATGGCTGAGCTGCATCAACCTTTGGCGCATTAAAGTTGCTTAAAAATAATGGATACATTTAACATGAAGGATATACACCTAATTATATAGTGCTGCACTGTAACTTATTATTTTGTTAAACCGGGATGTGAAGCCTTTACTTGACAGTGTGTAACAACACATCAATATATATGAAGTTTAACACATCACAAGGATGTTTTTACGTTTTACATTTGAGTCATTCAGCAGACGCTCTCATCCAGAGCTACTTACAGTCAGTACATTCATCTTAAGATAGCAAGGTGGGACAACCACATAATCACAGGCATATAAAGTACATATTTCCTCAATAACATAGCTATCGGTAGAAGCAGAGCTGGAAGGGGGGTCAAGTGCTGATGAAGTGTTGCTGTGTTGTTGTTTTTTTTAGGGGGGGGGGTCGAGGTGAGGATACTGTTTATTTAAGTTACTGTTTAAGAGGGTTTCAGATGTTTGTGGAGAATGGGCAGGGACTCTGCTGTCCTAGCTTCCCCCACCAGGACAGAGCACTTCTCTGTCCTGGTGCCAGGACAGAGAAGAGCTTGGACAGGGTTGATCGGGAGCTGCCCTCCTGTAGGGGTGGGAGGGCCATGAGACCTGAGGTGGCAGAACGGAGTGCTCGGGTTGGGGTGTAGGTTTTGAGCATAGCCTGAAGGTAGAGAGGGGCAGTTTATCTTGCTATTCCGTAGGTAAGCACCATGGTCTTGTAGTAGATGCGAGCTTCGACTGGAAGCTCTTTGCTTCAATATTGCATAACTACCCTGATTGCTGACAGAAAGATAAGCTTCACATTTAACATTAATATTACCTAGAAAATATACCAGTGATTTTAATGATCATTTACAAACAGTAACAGACAAACCAGTAAGAGTGCCAGTACTCTGAAATATGAAAGTGACTATCATTTGAGGAACTAGAGTGTTTAAGAGGAACCAGTCACCTGTGTATGAGCATGAGCTGATTATAGTCCTATAACCTAACGTAGCAGGCACAAAAGAAACACCCAAGCAGAGTTCCCACATCAGGGCTGTATCCCTGACAACCGGATGCATCTGGTTGTTTGCAACACCACCCATGGGTGAAATTCTTATGAGTTTGATGATGAGTCTCTGCTTAGTGACAAGACATTTTTAGGCTCACCATCAACCTCATAGGACTATTATCCTATCATGATGTATACACAGGTGACTAGTTCTTCTTTAATGCTCTAGTTCCTCAAATTATAAAGGCACTTTCTTATTTCAGATTACTGGCATTCACACCAAAGTCCTCATCAAAATAACCAGAGTGGTGACTGTCTGATCTCTGTGGGTCAGTGTTCACTCAGGTCAATGAGATCCTCCTCAAGGTGCTCCTCTTCCTCCTGCCGCCTCATCAGCCAATCAGCTCTCAGCTGCTTCACCTCCTCTCCATAGTAATCATGTAGCTTGGTGAAATCCTCTAGAGGATCAAAGTCCACTTGTGGCCATTCCCCATATGGTGGTGCTGGTCCATTTATAGGTGTGACATGTGCGTTTCTCTTGGGCCAATGCTTAGGGGACCTCTTATTGATGACTTTGCTGGGGATTGGAGGGGCTTGTAATAGATTACTGGCACTGTGGCTTCCCCCTTCTCTCCTCTCTGGTCCTGGCATGAGGAAGGAGGAGGAGCATGAGTTCAGGTAAGTCATGGATTGGGTAAGGCACATTGAGCCTGGACCAGTCACAGTGGTTCGTTGATGGGATTCAGCAGGGCCAGCTTGGCGTTTAGCCTCTGCTTAGTGACAAAAGATTACAGGTTGAGAGGCTGGAAAGGAACACATATTTTTGAAGCATGAATACAACAATACACACACACACACCACACTTTCTCCACACACTCACCTTCGTACTGCTTCCCCAGGTCTCTGACCAGCAGTGAAAGGTAACAGTGGCTGGCTGTGAGCAGGGCTTTGACCCAGCTCTCCTGGCCCAGCTGGTCCTCAGCAGCAAGCCCGTAGGTTTTCAGCCCTGAACCTCTGAACACCATGGAGAAGGCAAACAGTCCTCCCTCAGACTCACAGCGCTGGACAGCACAGCCCTCTAGGACAATAACCCCCAGCAGGTGTCGATCTGCCGGACGCTCCTGGTAGAACAGGAGATTGGCTTTCAGGACAAACCAGCGCCTCTGGTAGGAGGAGGTCCTCTCTTTCTGATGTGGTATGTGTAAGAGGAGGATGCCAGGGTGGTGGGGTGAAAGATGGAGATAGGGAGGAGTAAGTTACAATATTTTGATGAAGGGAAGTTGTAAAGAGTGAGAGAATAGATACAGAGATAAATACAGAGATAATTTTACCCAAATGAGTGCCATTATACAAGCCCTCCATTTCAATGTTCTATTTATGTCAGTGATTTATAAATAGAGGGGGGGGGGGGGGTGACATTGATAATAATAAAGTAGCTTCAAATATCAAATGAGATATAATTATTATTAGGCAGGGAAACGCAAAAGGCCAAGAGGAGACTGTGCTATAACATAATCTCACAGCATATTGATATTGTAATTTGGCTCTTGCCTGTGTCTGTCAAGTTTTACAATACCTTTTTGTAGAGATATCCTTCTTTATCTATCGGTGAGGTGCAGGATAGGTAATGGGTTAAAATCTTCTCATGGATCTTCATTACAACGTTCTCCAACAAAGAGAGGATCCTTTAGAGGATGAAAGGCATCCTTGATAATATCAATCCAGCACCAGTAGTACAAACACATAACATTTGAGCCTTGTTTGTCTGTCATAATACCTCCTTTCTTTTTCACCAGTAAAGCAACATTGCCAGTAACCAGTTGCCATCATCCTGTATTCAACTAGTCCACTCTTTATGACAATGATCTTAAATCTACACACAATTTCCACCTCTATCTCTTGCCAGTCTAGCGGAGGAGTAATGTGTCATCCAAGCTTACCTCTCAGGGTCACTCTCTATCCATCCAATTGTATATGTTTTAGATTTTCTGCCATAAACCTTCACTTGTTCCTCTCAGTCTAATTCCCACAGTAGTTTGTGTTCACTGCAACACATCTAGAATAAGACATTGTTTAAATATAAAGTTTCAGGTTACGAACACAGGTCCTCCCATGGGTACTAGAGGACAAGTGTTGAAATATAAATAACTCAACCCACTTCCTGGAAACAAAACCCTGACACACAATATTCTCTTTCCCCTCTACGCTTAAGTCCACACCTACTACCCAGATAGTATACATTGAGGGGGTGTTCATCCTCACTTCCCTGTTCTGTGTAAAATGTTAAGATAATTTCCTCAGTGATATGCTTTAGAAAAAAGTCTTACTATATCAAATTGTATTAAATGTGTTCTTGAAGTTGATTAAATGTTCCTTACTTCCTCTGGTGATCGATTCATAACCAAGAATGAATCCTCTCATTAAGGCCTAGTTGGACCCTATAGCACCACTACATTAACATGAGTGGTTATGAGGGCCAGAGCCACATAACCAGAGCTTTATCATTGCAGTTTTTAACCTATTTAAATTAAGCATTTTTATGAACAACAAAAACAAAAAAGGACTAGAGAACAATAACAGTTATCTGACCTCGACCAAGGGAAAACTTGTGCTGGCACTGAAATCATAGAAGCCCAAAGATTATAAAAATACTATGTGGCTTACCTAAACATAGTAACAACACAAGGCTCCTAAGAAAAGGAGGAGTGTCATTGACCTTCAATAAATTGGTGTCTAGATGCAAATACCCCCCCCCCCCCCCAACACCCATGAAATGCCCTAACATGGAGATAGATACGTTACAAAACATTTAAACACTTCGAAATTAACACACTCTGAATACACCCCGTTCTGGTGCTGAACGTTTTGAATTGTTTAGAGAACTTTTTGAGACCGTGGCACCTCTTGAACATGCCGCAGAACTGTACGCATCAAGTTCGACATCACTTCCTGTTTAGTTGAATGGCGCTTGCAGACTTTTCGTATCGATAGCTAGTAGCTAGCGAGGTAGTTTTTGTTTTCCTTAGATATCTGCATTTAGATACATGTTGTATTTTTAATTATCCTTATCCATACTCAGATGCACGCAAAGTGTTGTGAAGCTAGCTAACTTACGCACCTTTAACGTTACTAACTCTGCATGTGTCGTTGTTTTCTTGGTACCTGCTAGTATCTTAACGTTAGTCAGCTAGCAAAACAAAACTAATTTAGCAAGCTATAGCTGTAGTAGTCACACTATTGTGGAGATAATCGTATCACGTAAGTTAACGTCACGTGGAATAGTGTAGTCGCTTAAATATTGATAACATACTTATTCAAAAGCTTCAGTAAATGGTTAGCTAACTAACATTAGTTAACGTTAGCTAGCGCAGTAGTTAGCTAACGTTTGCTAATTAGATTGCTTCCGTTTGATTCATTAGGGTACAGTAATATGTAGACATGTATACTACAAACATGTACATTTAGATTTGTTTTCTCTTCTGTCATCAACAGAATGTCAAAAAGAAAAGTCACGTTTGGGGACGGCGATGGTGGAGAGTTGTTGGATGAGGACGTTCCAAAGAAAAAGGTGCTGCCACAAACACTTGTTCTCAGATCAGTACAGTGCTACATTAAATTTTAACGGCATAGAGTGGGACATAATAATTACATATGCTTTTTGATGTAATAATCTTTGTTACTTGTGTTCGCTAGAGGCATTTGTTTGAGGGTTTTCTATACTGACCCGTTTGCTTTGCTATCTCACCTGGGATCTCACCAGTTATGTGAGGACGTGGTTGGGCCGGGCTCCAGGTTCAAGGGGAAACATTCTCTGGACAGTGACGAGGAGGACGAGGAAGAAGATGGAGATAAGAGCAGCAAATACAACATATTGGCCAGTGACGATGTGGAAGGTTTGTCTTACCAATTTAATTGTCTTCATAACTGAGACCTGGCCCCTACAGTTTTTTAAAGGTAGACTCTGAGAAATGGCATTGCCACAAGCAGCACCACAGATATTGGGATGAGTGAGACGCAAGACTTCCCTCTGACACAGTCACACACAGTATCTGCGCATGTGCATGGGTTCGCCTTACCCATTGCAACGTGGTAGCCACAGGACCAAATCAGCAGAGAAGTTGAGCATCGCACTTCAACACACTTAGCTGTTTGGCAAATTGATCCACTATGCTGTTTAGTTTTTGCATCTGTCATATTGCTGAGTCTACCTGTTAATGTCTAAAAGTGCATGTTTTGTTTTAGGTCAGGAGGGGGCAACAATTGACTGTGACGAGGGAGTTCCCATCACACCCTTTAACCTGGATGAGGAGATGCAAGAAGGGCACTTTGACTCTGAAGGAAACTACTACGTCAAAAAGGATGAGGAGATCAGGGACAACTGGCTTGACAACATTGACTGGGTAACTGTGTCTTTAGTTATTTGATTAGTTGTTCACTGCAGAAATGTCACACACAGTGAAGTAATGTATTTGTCTCGCTCTTTAGGTGAAAATAAGAGAGCAACCTACTAAACGAAAGAAGAAAGGTCTGGCAGCCAAGAGGAGGAGGAGAGTGGGGGATGAAGATGAGGCAGAAGAAGAGAAACAGCGAGAGGAGAAGCAGGCAGACAGTGACGAAGAGGAAGACATGGAAGAGGAAAAGGAGCCAGTTGAAGACCCCCTGGCATCCTTCAGCCAGCATCAGCTCACAGAGGCTGTGTTGGAGCTGCTATTACCTGGGGAGACTGTTGCCACAGGGCTTCGCCGGCTTGGAGGCCTAGGTGGGCGTAAGAAGGGAAAGCAGAGGGAAGAGAACGGGAAAGCAGAAGAAACAAATAGGGATACCGAAAAACTGGACAGGCTCACGGCACTTGCAGACAGACTGGTTGGGAGTGGGGTGTTTGAAATATACCAGCAGACGTATGAAAAACTGGCCTACACACTGAAAGGGAAGAGCCAGCAGCAATCAGTGGGGAGGAGTTTAAATGGGGAGGAGGAAGATGAGCTTGACATGTTTGCAGACAAAATTGACGAGAAGCACAGTGTCAAAGCTCCGGACAAAGAGTATCAGGATGATGAGACAGGTTAGTGAGAGTAAATTGGTGTGCGGTCAGCTGGTTCCAAACTACTATTACAGGTGCAATTTTTGTTGACTTTTGAGATGTGTAAACATATTTTGTTTGTCTTAAGTGAGTGATGAGGTGATGTGGGAGTATAAATGGGACACAGAGGAGAATTCTGAACTCTACGGCCCCTTCAGCAGTCAGCAGATGCAGGTTTGAATTATCTCTCAATTTTCTATTACAGTATATTGGACAATAAATTAAGGGCAGTAGTATCTGCACTTCTGCTCTAGTAACTGTCCTAAGGGTAGGAACATCAACAGTACCTGCCATTCTGCTCCTGGTCTGTTTTCCTGGTGGTCACAGTTTATTTTCCTTCTTCCCTTATGATCCTGTACCTGGTTATACTGGATTAGGCCAGGCCGGTTCTGTCCAGTAATCCCTCTTTTCTGTCTCTTTCAGGGCTGGGTGGATGAGGGCTATTTCAAAGATGGTGTTTACTGCAGGAGGATTGAACAGGGAAGCGCTCAGTTCTACAATTCCAAGAGACTAGACTTTGATCTTTACACATGACCATGATGAGTTCTTGACTAATAATTTGATGTATTATGTTGTTTCATGTGGACCCCAGGAAGAGTAGCTGCTGTGTTTGCAGTGGCTAATGGGGACCCTAATAAATACCAATGATAGTCTCTCGCTCACACCCACACACACATCCACATTCTCTGTTATCTGATCTCTTATTGTATGTAGCCTTCCTGTTTTAAAATAAACCTTTTGGTATTTTATATTGTCTATTTCTTGTCTGCTGCTAAGCCTACAAGTAAGGTCTTGAAACATTGCTAAATGCATTTTAGTAAATATGTGTTGGGTTTCTATATAGTTCACAGTTACAACATTGCTTTTAAGAGCAGTTACACAAATTTGATAAAAATATTTTGTATTACACTGGCTTCTGAACCAGCTACTTTCCGGCTTTCTGATTGGTTCTAATATACATCACTCGAGGACAAAGACTGCTTTCTGACTTGTATTGGCCGTCCTTACCTAACAAGATCCCTTCACTAGAATGCAGTTGGTTGAGAGACGTTTATAGCTTTCCTTCATTGGTTTGATTTTCTGGAGGGATTTCTTCCATGTGAACGCTTCCCTCTGATTGGTTTCTTGGTCGGCGTTCCAGTGGAACTTTTGATGATGAACGGACATTTGTGAAATGGTTAAACTTGGGCGCCGTCCTGCGTCGTGTTTACGTTAAAGATGTCTACACAATTATATTATAACAAAACTTCATATTTTTCTTACTAAATAATTGGGGCGGTGCGGTAAGTTTACTATTTTAAGTTGGCTTCATAAAATATGCATATTTTTAATGTTTATGACTATAACGTTCTCAGCAGTGCATTGGCTGGCTGCGAACGTTAGCATATTTGCTAACGCTAGCTAGCTACTAATACTCACCCTACCGTCATTTTACGTTATCTTCCTTGAAATGATTGAATTCTGCGACTTTACCAAGCTAATTTAGCTAGCTGACTACCACATAGACCTCAGCTGGCTATTGCATTGAAGTTCACGATATGCACAACACAGATCTACTGCGAGTTAACGAATAACGAGCTCTTGTAGAAGTGGCCTCCACCGGTATACCATCCCCATGACAACACAAATAATGTGCTTTGTTCAAAAGAGTGCATGAAAATGATATTATCAATAGGAGGCAAAAATTATGCATTTGATCAAATACGGGTAGCTATTAGTGGCTTATTCACGTATTTGTTAGCTGACGAAGTAAAACTAATCAAATCACGTTTTATTGTTCATTCTGGAAAGGTTAAACTAGAAGGTGATCTGTATATGTGTTAGCTGGATGAAAATAAAAGCACAAGCTAGCTAACACTTTCCATTTGTGTACATTTTGCACAAATGTTTACTGTGCAATTGTTTAACATATACCATAACCAAGCAAGCCAGTTCCTACCTATTTTGAAAATGAGTTAAAAGCATGTTTATTTCTGTTGTCTTTACAGAGAAAGACAGATAGGGGGAGAGTGAGGATGTTGATCTAGTTCCCTGACTTGCTCCCCTAAATAGTCTGTCCAATGGAGGGAGATACCAAGGTTCCCCCAACCCCTTTCTGTAATCCCCCTCACAGTGAACCTCCACCCCACCTTCTCTCTCTTTCCTCCATCACCCCCAGGTATAGTTCCCCTGGCACCTTTTGCTTTCCTCTTCCCCGATTGTATTTATATTCTTGCTTGTTTGAAACCCATGTTTTTAACCACCATCGCATTTACTGAGAGCTACTGGTGAAGAGTCCAAACCATAACTGTTCATCTCCCACAGCTGTGAAGATGGCAAAAAGCCTGGTGATAGGAGGAGGAGTGGGCGTATTCAGAAGACACCGAAGAAGCAGGAGCCCAAAGACACATTGGCGGAGTCCAGACAAAATACATCCCCTGCCAAGAGGGAGAGCAGTGTGGTAGTTTCATGTTTATGTCTTAATGGTTTCTTAGATATTATAGGCTACTTAAAAGGGTCTTGTTTGGTAATCAGTTCACTCCTTTCTGATCCTTAGATGCAAGTGTCTCAGTCCCTGTCAGTAAAGCTAATGAGAGTTGATCCCATCCGCAAACAACCGCTAAAAAAGGTATGCAATAAATGTCTATTTGTGCATGGGCCACTTTCTACTGTATCCACTCTAGATAATCTGTCTGTACATCAGTGGTGGTCGGGGCTGGTTAAGATTAGGGTGGACAATTTTTTTAAATTACATTTTTATGAGCATGGCCTTATTTCTATTACAGCATATTGGATCACTGTCATTCATATTCCATTTATCCAGCTCAATGTAACATCGATAGGTGTAGGCTATTACATGATACTTCCACATGATTTTCCCTATACCCATCATGAGGTTGATACAACGTAGCCTACGAATTAAAGTTTATAATGTAGGCGCACAGGCTACATTACATTACTCCAACATAATTGGAGTTATCAAGGTGACAGACAGTAACACATTAAATACCTCCTTGCACACTTGCCTGCATCTAGCTGATCTTGGTGTAATCATTAGTCCAAACAATTGCAAACGAGAGTTTCAATTGGACAAATTCAGGTAGGTTTATACCTGTTTCGCTCCATTTGCTTCCGTTTAACAAAAGTTTCTCAACAGAGTCGGCGGAATGAATACACCCAGGATCACCCGCACACACAGTTCACTTTCATAGCAGCCACATACAAACAGCATCATCAATTTGCTCTATGTATAATTCCTTCTCCTTCCATCTACGCACTCTCCTCTCACCTTTTCCCTTTGCTTGTGGTCTACTGTTGGAATGTAGCCTCATGGAAGAATGTCGCAAATGCGCTTGCCCAGGTGATCAAGATGAAATAACAATAGCCTACGATTGGACCGGCTATTATATTAGTTTTTTAAAAGGTAGTGTGATCAGTCCAGAGGGGTTCCGATCTATGCGGTAGCAAGGGTTGGCGTAAACCGAGGAAGAGTCGGGTTTTTAAGTTGCAAAAACAACTTATGTATTTAATGTTCACAGAATGGCACTTGAACGGTTCAAGAAAGGAAACAAAATCCTAGCTTGGTTCAGAGCACTTTACTTACACACCAATGAGCCTTTTGATAATCAACTAATTAAATAGTCTCTTTTGTGGCTTAGCTTGGCAATAGCTTGCGTTTACAGGAATCACCCACGCACGTTCTTCATCTTTTAATCCGTTCTTTGTCTTTCGATGTCCTCTTCTGTCCGTTTCTGGTTTCTTCGTTCTATATTTCTTCTTATTTCTTTGTCCGTTCATTCTTCTCCTCCCGCGTTTCCCACTGTTCTCTTTTTTTCCCCCTGTGCGTAATTGTCTCTGTGTCTTCACATGCGCCGGTAATAAGTTATGTGATTGGAGAATCTTGTGACGTCGGCAGGAATTCCCTGAGTCCCATTTACCCCCACACCTCCGGATGGTTCACAGCAGGCTAATATAACTGATATCTGAGTTTTTTTTATATACATGAGAAACATAGCCCTACCAATTTGTAAATCATTCTGCAACCCCCTTTCCTGAGAGGGAAAATAAATGATACGATCGTATATCAACAACGTTTGGACAGGACCATGTGTTATTCCAGACATGGCCCAACCCTAGTGCACTGTGTTTTGGTAGTACAGTGCCCTACACAATGCCGTGGTGTAAACGGTAGAAAGATGTAAATGAATCCTCTTACACGGTCTGCTGCATCTTAGAGATGCACAGCAAGGAGCAATAATTAGTGTCTGCAAACATGACTGACCTAACTAGCCGATAGCCAGACATCCTCAGTGATGTTTACATTAACAATCAGTTTTGTTGCAGATTGACGGTGTCTCTATAAAAGCCATTTTGCAACCAAAAAACAAACACTTTTTTTTTTTTGCATAAACTCTTTAATAACCTATTTATTTTTCATGGTCACTATGCGTGAGAAAGGCAGAGGCAATTATTGGCAAAGTGATTACACTATATGGATATGTTTATGATGTAAATATTTACTTTTTGCAGAGCGGTTTGGATCTCAATGTTGCATCAGAATGTCAAATGTCTAAGTGAGTATGATGACTTACATAGAAGTTCAACGTTTTTTGTGTGCATATGACTTGATTTGTTCAAATGTCTAGAAACCTAAGTGTTTTACCATGGGTGGAGAAATTGATTGAGTCAGTGGCTGTTTCCATTAACCTGATTTTTGTCAACATTTAGCAAGTTCGCATAGAAAATAGATGCAACATTTGCCTGCTACGGTGCGTTTCCAATTAACTATCTTGTGTCGATTTAAAAACAGCTGGACGTAATGCCGTCACACCTAAACATATATATATTTTTAAATGAAGTGGTTGAAGTCTTTCCATTAACCATTTAACCATTTAGGCAAATTGTGTATTAATAAATTGGTTACTGCCTGTATGCCCTCCTACCCATCTGTTTCATGTTTTGTTTGGCCTTCAAAAGCCAGCATGTATAGAATGCAATAATTGACTAATATTTGCCACATTCTAATACAGTGTTTTGAAAATGGGATAAAAATAAATAAAATTGCTCTTGGTTCATAGAATTGAGGTTACATCAGTAACCTCCGATAGCTGCTAGATGCAGTTGTAATAAACAGTTATTTCTGTATTTATTTTTTACAAATTTTGATCTTTTGAACTGTTTAAGCAACAACATATTATGACCCCCTCACTGAAAGATGCAACTTTGCTTCCCTCTACAATGCCCACAAGCTGCACAGGACTCATTAGAACAGAGTGGACAAGACCAGGCACTAAATAAGACTGGGAGGAAAAGAACAAAACCAATGATAGTGTATTCTACAGAAAATGATTGCCGATCTTTTGAACTTCCCAATACCTTTCTGGTGCATTTCAGTCACTTCAAACCATACTTCCGTCAGATTTAAATATTATCAAAAGCACTGTCGGACAGATTTGTAATAGACTGTCATAGTCCCAATGAAGAAAGAGAATCAACGGCCAATGTTCAATCACTTTATTTACATGGTGGGGTCCCTCCCCCCAAAAGTTAGGGAACCTCTCATATAATTCTCATGTGCCACTGTGAAACCTGCACTCCTGTAGATCTGAAATAATTGGATGGTTAAACTTGCACCCAGCCAACCAGAGAAGCAAGGCGAAGCAATTCTGGCTTTCTTGAAAGTCAAGACCAATCTTATCCTGCAAAGAAACATTATTTTCATAGTTGAATAATACATTTAGAAAACAGTAGGCATTTAGAATTAAATGTTGAGTGGAGCTTTATAGTTGGGTGATAACATCACGTGCCCCGCCTTGCGCACCTTAAATTATTCTGTAATAACTTATTCAGAAAAAAAATATTTCAGTTTGTTGCAATGAAGATAAACAAAAAGAAAAATCCTCCCCCTGTCGAATGGATGCAAATGTTGTCGATCTTTAGAAACGTTCTCCTATAGCTGCTGTTTTTGATTACACGTTGTTGTTGTTTTGCGGCATTGCTTTTGTCAAATAAACCTGGGTCAATGGAAACCTGCCTAGTGAGATCAGTGATCATGGATGGTGTTGCTCAGTTGGCCAGGTTGATCTCTTTTGGGATGAAAAAGGATGGAGGAAAAATAGATCAAGTGAAATGGATGGAGTTAACATTTCAGATTAGTGGAAGGCTTGTCTGATTACGTTCAACTTCTTCATATCCCCAACTGTAGTTTAAGGTAGGGGTACTAGTCAGAATTATTTGGTTAAGATTCATTCATAAGTATTCATAAAAACAAGCTGGTAGTGCCTAGCCTTAGGTTGGATGAATAATACCATTCCACCTAATTGTAGTTTGTTAAACATACCTGTATTTTGTACAATAGTGTTGTTTTTCTCTGTTCATGTGTTTTTTTTTTTTTTCATTGTAGGAACAAAGACACAAAAGGCTCAAATGACAAAGCGATTCCATCCTCTTCAACATTAACTTTAGATGTAAATACAACTGGCAAGACTGAACATGATTTCAACCAATCAGGCATGGAGGCGGATGAAGAGGTTGGCTGTGGAAAGTCCCCTGGAAGCCCGACCTCTGTCAAGCGATGGGTGATTGGCCCATTGTTTCAGTCATTTAAATCCAAGATGGCCAGTTTCACACAGATTGTCATGAGTCCCGTCCGACTTTTCAAACCCAATAGCTCCCCACCTGAGCCAGATGTAGACGTCTCCTCTGCCTCTCATAGTTCTCACCAACAAGGACCTGGGTACGAGCTAACCTCTGGCACAGTGCAACACTTTGAAGCTGGAAGAGGAGGAAATGACCCTGCCTCTCGTAAACACTTAGAGTTCAGCATGGATCTAAAAACCCACGGCACTCCAGAAGAGGATGAGTTTTCTCTTGAGGGGAAACAAAATATAATGCCACCTGGAGATGCGCAAAGGGACACCTGTATGTCAAACAGCTCAGAAAAGGAGACCAATAATAATGATTCATTACCTTGTATGCAGCGTAGTCCTCTACTCAGAAGCAGTATCAAGTGTGGTTCTGAATCAACGGAGTCCCAGTTCATCTCATGCTCTTCCATGTCCTTTCAACCCCCTGACCCCTCAAGTTCCTCATGTGGGTCCAAGCTGTCTCTCATTGTTCAAATGGAGGAGCAGGTGGATTTGACAGGAGCTCACCGGAGACCATTGCGCCGAAAATGTGTTTTTCTAAATGAAGCTGCATCACAGAGCAGTCCCTCTGCTGCAATTAACGCATCTGAAGCAGACCGCATCTCTAGTTTGCCAGCTGAAGTAGGAATCTGTGAGCCCAAGGCTAAACGGCTTGCCACAAAATCATATGTAGAGTACAAAATCTGGGACTGTATTGACAGTGAAACATCTAGTCCATTATCATCCTCCATCTACAATACCCCTTCTGAGAGTTTATGCCAGGCAGATGACAGCATAAAAGCTGTTGGTCTGCCTCAAGACCGAAACAACATGTTGGTGTGTCAGTCACATATGTCTATCCGGAAAAGCCCCAGAAAACCTGTAAACACAACACTGAACAACTGTGCCTCAGTCAGTCAGTGTCTTCAAAAGCAGATAGATGAGTGTGAAGGAAAGCAATGCTATATGGCAGGCTCAGCAAAGGAAGTTAAGAGGAGATGCAGAGCAACTCCTTTTACAGCGATCAAGAGAGACGCAGAGAAAAAGAAAAGAGTGAAACTGACGAAAAGAGAGCGATGTGAAGAGGTTAGAAAAGAAGAAACGGTAGCTGTTGATTTAGAAAGTTGCACATTAACATCAGTAGAGCACGCAAGTGATGTAGAACTTGTCCAGCCGGGGGTTGGATCAAAACCGTGTGCAACTTCTAAATCTCAGTCTCTTAAAAGTAGGGTACTGCTTCGGGTTAGCCAGAGTTCTACCGTATACATTGAAACCACTCAAAAACCCTCTGAAACACATGTACCTCTGATGGAGGTGATGAAGGACAAAGGTAGAGGTCGAAGAGGGCGTATTAAGAAAAATACGTCTCTCACAGTAATGGCCACTTCAAGTAATGGGAGTGTGCTAGAGCACAGTAATGACAGTTTGTGTGACAACAGCATAGCAGCCAGCAATAGTAGGGGTATGACCAGTGCCTTGACTTATGGTGACACTGACTCTAGTTCAGCATGTAATATGGAAATGGTAACTACCATGACAACCGCTTTGATGAAAGAAAATCATGAACTGCCCGTCTCTGATCAGCACTTGGATATCAAGGGGAAGTGGCCTCGAACAGCATCCAAAAATCAGCAGAAATACATCTGTAAGAAGAGGAAGATTTCCCCAGTGGTTGAAGTGGCGTCATTTCAAAATCAACAAAAGTGTCTGAAGTTGAATGAGATCACTTCAGAAGAGAGTCGTCCACTAAAACCACCGAAACAAAATAAATCCAGGAGGTCTCATAACTCAAGCTCAACCCAACAGCTTGGCACGTCTTCAGGGCTGACTGGTGTTGGTGCCGATCACTTGCACTCTTTGAAGCCCAGCAAAGACTACAATGTCCATGTAGCTTCTAGATCTTCAGACGTTACACAACAGACATTACAGACGACCGCAGTGGTGGCTGTCCACAAAGACGCAGGTTGGGGAGCAGAAATGAGTGGGTCTGACTCTAGCAAGAGCCCAAAGAAGAGTCGGAATGGATCTAATAAAATGTCTGTCAGTGATGCGTTACTGGTGGATAAGAGGTTTGTGGAACCCCTTGGTGGACGTAAGAGAGTCAGCCGAGGTCCGTCCACAGAGGACAATGACGAGACAACTCAGTCCCTGCAACTTAATCAAATAACAGTTGAAGAAAAAAAGAGAACTGTGCCTTGGCCTGTGCGAACTTATCCCAAATGTTCAATCAAGCTGAACAAAAATATAGTGAAACATTCTATGGCTTTGCAAGGAAATGATGTGGCAATGGACTCTGATGTAGAAGTGTTTTTCACTGCCTGTGAACCAACTAACCTTGGCCAGAACAAGACTATTGACCAGGTGATGGAGGAGGAGCAGGGGAAGGAGGATGAGTGTTCTGAACTGCCTGTACCCTCTGAGATGAGGCTCAGGGGGGGGGGGCAAAAAAAGAAGCCAAAGAAAGCAGCGACTCAATGTAGGAAGCACAGGCCTGTGACTAGGAAGAGGGGGCAGGAAGAAGAGGAGGAGAGAAATACTGCGATTGGTGAGCAGATGGACTTTTCATCAGATAACAACACCACCCTTAACAAGCGTCTGTTGCGCAGCTACTCCTGCCCAGAGATCCCTGCTCTCTTCCACCATGACAGCCACTGGACCACCTCTCTGCATGGCAGGATCCTCTCCGTACCCCGGCTCCACCCCGCCCTCTTTCCTCCTGTCCCCACTCCTCCCGCACCGTCCAGACGTCCACGCCGTCATACTGTCTCTAGTGTGGAAATTGAGCGGGAGATAGCTCCGTTATGCCTGCGTAAAGAGGTGTTCCCCTCAAAAAGGTCCTATTCATTGGGCAACCCGTCCTACCACCTGTTACCCAGTGTGCAACTCTCCACTTCCATCTCTGTCTGGGCCTCCTGCTTCCTGTCAAGCCCCCTGGCCTTCCTCTCCAGGAAATTGCGAAAAGGAAGTCTAGCTGCCACTAGTAGTGCTTGCAGTCATGATACCTCCCCTTCCTCCTCTTCCATTTTACCATCCTGCTCTTCTGTACGTCACCTGTTCTCCAGTTCCGACCCCTGTGACCTGACATCAGACATATCCTCTGCTTCAGTCTCCTCCCTTTGCAGGTAAAACACCACTTTGTCCTTTGTTCAAAAATACATATTTTCCTTTTTGATTACAGTAGTTAAAAATGATTAATTCCACCATGTTTCCAGTGCATTGTCAAAGATTCCCTTGGAGAATGAGACAAGCCAGCAGCATGAGGAGGATGGGGAGAATGTGGAGGAGAGAAACCGTTTCAGGAATGAGTTCGAAGCTATGGGGATGAGAGAGGAAAAGGCATTGTCAGATTCTGAAATTAAGGTACACTCACCACGTAATATTTAATGTGAACTATGTCATTTACATATGACATACAGCATGTGATTAGTTACGAAGATGAGTAGATAAGTGAGTCTGGCTTTAACCCACCTTCACCACGGTAACACTGTGGTGGTGTTTGCACAGTTGGAAACCGGCAAATATGAGGAACGAAGGAAAGTGTCATCCATTCGAATTCGCAAATCCTTACCCAAACCCCTCCACAACCTCACACCCATGGGCCTGCCCAAGCCTATCAGGTATGTGTATTTGAAGTGTGTGATGGTGTGCCTGTGTGTATATGGTAAACTTGCTACCTGTATTCGTAAAATGTTATGACATGGATGACAAAAACCCCAACTAATCTGTTGTGTGTTCCAACAGGGTGAAGAAGAAGGAGTTCAGTTTGGAGGAAATCTACACTAATAAAAACTTCACCAAGCCCCCTGAAAGGTTACTGTTCACTCATGCATCTTATTGTTCATCCTACAGTACAGGAAATCATCATTGTAATGACTGACTGTAACTTTCCTTTCATTAACAACTTCCTTGCTCTTGTGTTTGTTTTTATTCGTCCCAGACGGCTGGAGACCATATTTGAGGTGCCACTCAGTCGACGCGATGGGTCTCATTCCCTCCTTGGTCAGAAGCGCATGAAGCGTTTTGTGGAGTTCCCAGAGGTTGGTGTGGCCAGAAAGCCAAGGAAGCCACTTGTTGGTGCTGGGGCAGGGGGTGGTTTACCCAGGAAAGCTGGGGTTGGCTCTCCTTTTGGAAGGCCCAAGCGCGGGGGTTGCCTCTCTTCTAAAGATCACCCCACCCTCAATCTGCAGGAGCTTGATTCACTTCTTTGCTCCAAGCTTGACCAGCTGGATTCCTGGTTAGCTTTTGACCAGAATATCTGTTGACAAATGCCAATCAAAGGGGGAGACAATAGCACATTTACATTTTCGAAAATATTGTTATTACAAATTGCCCAGCCCCGTTGCCTTCCATCCAACATCAAGCTCGTCCTCATCTTCTGTAATTGTTTACAACGTTTTTATTTTGTGGGGGTGTATTATTTACCTTCCATTGAGTTGTTTTAAAATGATAATTGAAGAATGTTTGTATTTTCATTGTGTACTATTTGTAGATAACGATATGGAATATACTGTTATTGTAATATTTGATTATCTATGGATGTAATGCATTTTATATCATTGGTTTAGGTCAGTGAGTGCATAAGTGTTTGTATTTAAAACTGCTACTATTTCTGCACTCAGTTTTGTTGATAATCTGCATTCTTAATATGCCAAAGCCTCAGCCTTTTAATCATTATTAAACACGTTCTGCTTTATTAATCACTTGCTACTGAATCCTACATTTGGAAGCTCACATGCAACTCAAATCTTTGTGGATATTATCTATTGACATCAATGTGTATTTACACAGCAGTTATTGAATGCACATACTTCTCAAGTAAGGATTCTTACTAGCCAAACAATTTCCAGATGATAATTCCCAATTGAACAGTAGGTGCAAACCTGTTATTGGCAACTAGCATCAAATGGCAGCTACTTTCAAGATATATTGAATGTTGAGAATTCTGTTTTTGGCCAAATTACAGCTGTAAGAAAATGTTTCTGGTTCTGACAATCACAGACTTCATATTTTCTTTAAGAACCGTCCTTTAATTGTTGCCTGACTATTCCTGCCAATTCTTGCCTTGTATACACATTACATTGTATTGTTTTCTTCACCTCCGGATCATAACTATAGCAAATAAAATGTATATTGTCCATTTTATACATTTTTGTAAAATAATCTATGTGGAATTGTTACTTGTGTAATTGAACGTAAACGTCATGACACTCCAATGAGTATTTCTATGGAAACATTAACATGAATATTTTAGTTTAATGTTTTGTATCATTGTGGATTGTAATATTTGTTTTTGAATAGAAATATTTAATTGAAAATTGCTAGTCTACAAATTACTTTTCTATTACATCACATTTCTTGTAATTATATTTCTGAAAATATTTGTCTTTACTGTGTGGTTTGTATTGAATAAATGTATTTGTATGAATTTTTTGTTACAGCTAGAGAGTGACTTTAGATTAAGTAAAAGGTATTTGTAGCTATATTAACTTAATGTAAATGAGGAAAATAGCCTGAAAAGGAACTTAATTCAGATCAAATTGATGTAAATGTATTTTCATTTAATGACAAAATCCTTTAAAACATGCAATGTAAAAATATAAAATACAAAGGCAATAACATGAATACAGTAAATGTAGAAATGGTCATGTAACCAAAATGAAGTATTGTAAGTTTTTGGTATTTAAAACCAAAGGCAGTTTTCACTATTACTGTAAATCAGAAACACTGCCCCGATTTAATTATACCTAGTTAACAATCTGTCCTTTTATAATTAGACATTTATAGTTAGTTCCTCACATATACAAATAATTTATTTCACTGCTAAATAAAAAATATAACATTCATATAACGTTCATGTTGCATATCATAAATTGTAAAAGTGAAATGTCAAGGTTGAGACAGATAGTGGACATGGGCCGATAGTGGACATGGGCCGATAGTGGACATGGGAGTGTTTTGGAGTCAGGCCCCTGTATAGTGGCTCAGTTTGTTTTGAATTTATACAGGAGTTTAAAAATCTCTGCTGTTTTATACTCATACAGTCTTGGACTCATGTATGTCAGCAAATAAACCGTGTCCATTAAATGCTATCTCAAAAACAAGTGGTTATTTTGTGTCCCCTTGCTCATCTCTCATCTCCAAACCAACCTCTTATTCAGGAAGAAGGTAGTTTAACTACAGTCCTTACTCTAAGTGCTAAAAGTCTGGTTGGGCTACTGATAAATGTCAAAATATCTTAATATTTATAACGTATTTATAGCTGTGGCATCACTTGAATGTTAACTATAAACCAGTCTTCCAGTGATAAATTCCAGAGTGACACAACAGAAAGTTAAAGGTGCCTTTGTAAATCCTTATCAGCAAGACAGCCTTATCAGAATGATACTCAGGAAGGCTGTCTGTATACAGTGGAGTCTCCCTGAGTCACCGGAGGTGCTTTTCCATCTGTTCCCACCTCAGTGTCACGGCAGTCCAAGATCAATACTAAAGAAGTTGGACCGCTGTCCTTATGGTACAGTACATCCACCTTGGTGGTTCCTGGGAATTGGTCAGTCTATCAGAGTGAGTATGTATGACACCAGTACCAATAGTAGTGGGCTGAGTACCAGAATCGCCACCCACACCACAATAGAAATGATCCCAAACGTTCTTGCCCGTTGGGAGTATTGTTTAGCCTTCTCTGGAGTCGTCTTCCTTGCCTCTCGAGCCTGTCGTAGGGATAGAAGAGTACATTATATTTTGATATGACTCATATCTAAGATATAGACTCTTAGTGTAGATGTGCACATTTTGAGAACCAAGATGGTCCCTAAAGGGGCAACACCTTTGATTACATTACAGAATGTTTACAAAAACAGGTTTAAAAAAGAAATAAGCTTGAAATTACCTTGACTGAGTTGACCAAAGCTAAAATGCCAATGCAGGAGAGTCCACAGATGATGCTGCTAATGGCCAGTCTCCTATAGTCCCTGTCCTTGGCACAGGAGGGAACAGTATGGTCACGACCACAGCAGGTGATCACTTGAAGGCAGGTGGTGTCATTTTGGGCATCTGTCGTTTCACCTGTACCTGGGACAGCAGTCAGTGGAATGTCCTCCATTGTTGCTGATTGGGAAGACATTTCTGAGGAGAAAATAGATGCAGCAGAGTTCAGAGGATAGATCAAATGCAGAACAAGGGAATACAATTATTCAAGTCTGATAGTACTGTGTTACTTGCAGTTGTGACATTGTCATAAAGGATATAGCATATTAGTTTACTGAAACTAAATTAGTTTGTTTGTAATAGTCTTTCACTGACATGCCAACAAAAATGGTTTGAGATGCTCATTCTCTCAAAACACTGTTATGCACCATGGGATGAGGTATGCATTGCTATCAATCAAACAGGAGCCTGAAGAACTGGAATGATTACACTGTGCAGTGTGCAAGTGCATATATGCCAGAGTTAAATCATTAGCCATGGAGAAAGAAAACAGCAAGAGGGAAATGTTATGATTGTATGTCCACTGAGTATACCAAACATTACAAACACCTTCCTTATATTGAGTTGCACCCCAACAAGTTGGCTGGATGTCCTTTGGATGGTGGACCATTCTTGATACACGGGAAACTGTTGAGCGTGAAAAACCCAGCAGCGTAGCAGTTCTTGACACAAACCTACTACCATACCCCGTTCAAAGGCACTTCAATATTTTGTCTTGCCTATTCACCCTCTGAATAGCAAACACCCAATCCATGTCTCAATTGTCTCAAGGCTTCTTTTTTTTTACCATGTCCTCCCCTTCATTCATCTACACTGATTGAAGTGACATCAATAAAGGATCACCTGGATTCACCTGTTCAGTCTATGTCACGGAAAGAACAGGTGTTCTTAATGTTTTACTCAGTGTATATCACATTTAAGTGTGTTAGATGTCATTAGATACCATCAACATTATCTTACTGCTGTAATGTTAACATGAGAAACCTTTTCCTGTCCCAGTTTCAGACTTGACCTGGTGAATTCCAGTAACTTGATATCTATTCTTACGGCAAAGATCATATCAATGAATAAAGAATAGTTACATTGTAATCGTCTCCCTTCAGCCTTTGACAACAGAACATTATTGGGGGCTTTTCTTGACCTCTCCTCATCAACTGATCATAAAGGAGAAGTATTTTAGGGAAATAACTTCTCAAAGGGAATTAAAGGGAATTACATACGGAACAACATAACAGTATTTTTGTGGATTAACAAAGCACACAGTATCTGAAATGAAACAATAGTATATGACACACCATAAAAATATCACAGATAATAATTGGCTTACTAGTCCAGGCTTGATCTTGATTGGGAAAGTACAGCTCTGTATGCCTCTGTCTACTCTCCAGTCAAACTGAAATCCTCACTTATGACAGCTGACAGAGGTGTGAAGAAGAAAGCTGATCTTTTCTTTGATGTATTTTCCTTCCTGGATTTAGTTAATGATCACAGCTGCTAGTTGGTTGTGGCTTCAGGTTCGTGAAGACTTGAGTTAACATATCCAAATGTTATCCAGATATTTCTTGTTTATAATATTTTCTTGAGCAATCTGTCTGTCTTACTTTTGCAGTCTCAGTTTTGGTTGTGGTCACCATGAAAGTTAGTGGTGTCTGAAAAAGGAGAAGGCTGGGAGTGGATTTGAACTCTTTCTCGCGTGAAACCTCCACGCCCCTTTACTGTTCACACTTTAACCTCCTCTGACGTCCCACTCCCTCCCACACTCTCAGGCCCTACCTTTATCTATATCTAACTACACTCTACCTCCACTTCAACCATACTTGTTGGTTCTCCACATTCTATTATTCTATCAATCATGATGTTATGGAATACAGTGCCTCTTACCTCCTCTTCTCTCTCTCTCTCTCTCTCTCTCTCTCTCTCTCTCTCTCTCTCTCTCTTGCTCTCTCTGTGCAACATTCCTGAAAACTTGCATAGGTGAGTCAAAACATGCCTTGCCTTGAGGGAAAGCAAACAGCTTGGTTTCATGTACTCTGTTCTTCTTTATCCTCTTCTGTACATGTTAATAGTATCTTTATGACACTGTATTCATGTCTGTCTCCCCCTGTATCCCTCTTTTAAACTCACACCTTTCATGCACGCTTTGTTTCATTCACACACATACAATTCCCAATATTTTTGGTCCATCGTAAGTGAGAATGATTTAGGTAATTGGATAACTATGTGTTGAGACATGCCCACTCTCTCAAGGTCTCTGTTATCTATATCTAGACAGCAAACTGTTTTGCTGTCTAGTCTAAGTTAACGTGCACACCCTGTTTCGATACTTCTGCCAAACTACTCTCTGTTCTCTGACCCAGAGGTAAGGAATATTTATTTCAGTACTTGGGGACAACAGACTGCATTCTTCAACAGTGATGTCACTCAAGCAGACACACATAACACTCGCACACATGCATTCTGACGCCACACACTCCCACACTTTCACACACACTGCTGCTACTGTCTATTATCTATCATGTTGCCTAGTCACTTTACACCTATCAATATGTACATACTGTAGCTACCTCAATTACCTCGTGCCCCTGCACATCGACCCGATACTGGTACTTCCTGTATACAGCCATGTTATTTTACTCATTATTGTTATTATTTTACTTTTCCATTTCTGTATCTTTAACTCTGCATTGTTTGAAAATTGCCGGTAAGTAAGCCTTTCACTGTTAGTCTACACCTGTTTTTTACAAAACATGTGACAAATACAATTTGATTGATTTTATTTGACACACACAGATGCACACACACAAATACTTACAAACAAGCTAAATACACATGTCTGTGGAAAATTATCTGTGACTTCTGGATCAAGCTGTCCCAAAGCAATCGCGGGATTGGTCTAAACTGCAGGGACAGTTTCAGTCCTTAGCCAATAGAAAATATCAGTTGAAGGATGGAGTAATGGAGAGAGAAAGAGAAGGGGGCAACGGTGGGACGACTGGAAAAACCATCATTGGCGTGTTCAAAGTGAGATTTTTTTTTTTTACATTATAATGAATTTTGATAAAGGCTCACTGAATTTTGTCTGATAACTGCTAAGGGAGTGAGCATTATTTATAATAAGGGTTACATGGAGAAAATCGGACATGTCTGAAATGAAAATGGTTGGACCTCTCTTCAGCAAAATATATTTTTCCTAAACCCTCCCTGAACGCTTGAAAAAATAAGTGACCCTCATGTATACCCAAAATAATTTTTAAACATAAAGTGGATTGCATAAAGCATAAAGCTGTCCCACCTTACCACTGTTACACCTGGCTTTCAGCAGAGCCTTGTCTGGCAGCGAAACAGTTCATTCAGCCTCATTTACTGCCCTATAAAAAAACATAGGTGATATGGCTGACTTGGCTGACTTGCTTCAACAAATGTAGTTAATACTGACAATTGAGATGTAAAAAATATGGCATAAGGGGACGACAAGCGGATAAGAGGAAATCTGTCATTTCGATTAAGACATTAATGAGCGAGCGACAACGGACGTAGTCAATATAACTATTTTTTCAGCACTTTTGAAATGTACAACGACAGAATTCAGAACACGGGCCGTTCTTACAGTGAACTCCCTGTACAACAAGTCAGAACCGTAGGATAAATAAAGGGGGCATATAAGCAGACAATGAAAGCTCTTGCAATATTCAATGATTACATTTCTCTAAAACAGGTTATAGGCTACATGTGCACCACCAAGTTAGAACAGTAGGTGAAATGAAGGGATGAAAAGAGACCAAATTATTTGGGTGAGGCACATTGAACGCTGTTTGGGTCTTTGCGTGTCAAAAAAGATGCACGTCATAACACTATGCGACGCATTAAATAAGCTTTTAATTTGACATGTCAAATAACAGAATTCTATTGTAGAATGTTGTGTGTGCAAACGAGGCACCACCACTGCTATCAGTAGCACTGTCAAAGCTGTACAAACGACATGGGCTACTAACAGCTTACTACACAACATACACTTAGTATTACATTCTTAGTTACAGTATACATATCTTCCTGGCATATTACATCATGAATGCAGCAGCATACAATACATTTTTGGACTCACCTTGTGAAGGTGGTGCGGCGGGCCTTTGTGGGCACATTTTGTCAACAAACTTTGTCATCAAAGTCTGCCATTCTCTAGATTTATGGTGGGAACTCTTGAATAGAAGGCTAATGTTAGTGGTTGCTTTGCAGTGCATGCAGTTAGCCACTGAATCCTTCTAAACAACTCATTGGTGAATTTGCTATTTCCAACTTGTTGTGTAATCTTTATGTCCAATGGCCGATGAGCACCGATACGTTTTATCTATAATTTATCTTCATATGACAAGGATTAAAAAGCATTTGCCAGTAGATTGTCAATTGTTTTTTTTGTTGCTCAAAACTGAACCCCACCTGCCCTGAACGACGGGTCGCCACTGCGAGGAAGTATTTTGTGCAAATGGGGGATATGATGAAAAGCTTCATAAAAAAAAAACTAAAAACAGGAAAACATATGAACAAGAATTCAACCATTTACCATTAGTGAGAAGAATGAAAATCTATGTGTTTTATATTTAGAATCGAAAATAATTAGACATAGAAATCGTATAATTAGACATAGAAATCGTATAATTAGACATAGAAATCGTATAATTAGACATAGGAATCGTATAATTAGACATAGGAATCGTATAATTAGACATAGAAATCGTATAATTAGACATAGGAATCGTATAATTAGACATAGGAATCGTATAATTAGACATAGAAATCGTATAATTAGACATAGGAATCGTATAATTAGACATAGGAATCGTATAATTAGACATAGGAATCGTATAATTAGACATAGGAATCGTATAATTAGACATAGAAATCGTATAATTAGACATAGGAATCTTATAATTAGACATAGGAATCTTTTCCCCTTTTTTAGGGAATATATTTGCAGAATATATTCCTCACTTGTTCTGGCTGTGTGTCACACCCTGGTCTAAGTATTTTGTGTTTTTCTTCATGTATTGGGTCAGGCCAGGGTGTGGTATGGAGTTTTTGTATTGTGGTGTGTTTTGTCTTGGGGTTTTGGTGTGTATGTATTTGGGATTGTAGCTAGTGGGGTTTTCTAGCAAAGTCTATGGCTGTCTGGAGTGATTCTCAATCAGAGGCAGGTGCTTATCGTTGTCTCTGATTGGGAACCATATTTAGGCAGCCATATTCTTTGAGTTTGTCGTGGGTGATTGTCCTATTTGTCTTGATGTCCTTGTTTATGTTAGTTGACACAAGTATAGGCTGTTTTCGGTTTTCGTTTCGTTTATTGTTTTTGTAGTGTTCGTGTTTAGTCGTGTTTACGTTTGTTTAAATAAACATGGATCGCAATCGACACGCTGCAGTTTGGTCCGACTCTCCTTCACCACACTTAGAAAGCCGTAACACTGTGATGGGTTCATATTCTCAAAGGAGCCATACAACAAATTACCATCCACATCTCTCATTTAATTGGACCAAGTGGCTTGTATATAGATAGGCTGTATGTATGTTTTGCAAAATCATAGACCGTGTGGATTATAATTTATTTATTTAATTTGATTTATTTCACCTTTATTTAACCAGCTAGTTGAGAATAAGTTCTCATTTACAACTGCGACCTGACCAAGATAAAGCATAGCAGTGTGAACAGACAACAACACAGAGTTACACATGGAGTAAACAATAAACAAGTCAATAACACAGTAGAAAAAAAAGATGAGTGTATATGCATTGTGTGCAAAAGGCATGAGGAGGTAGGCAAATAATTACAATTTAGCAGATTAACACTGGAGTGATAAATTATCAGATGGTCATGTGCAGGTAGAGATATTGGTGTGCAAAAGAGCAGAAAAGTAAATGAATAAAACAGTATGGGGATGAGGTAGGTAAATTGGGTGGGCTATTTACCGATAGACTATGTACAGCTGCAGCGATCGGTTAGCTGCTCAGACAGCAGATGTTTAAAGTTGGTGAGGGAGATAAAAGTCTCCAACTTCAACGATTTTTGCAATTCGTTCCAGTCACAGGCAGCACAGAATTGGAAGGAAAGGCGGCAAAATGAGGTGTTGGCTTTAGGGATGATCAGTGAGATACACCTGCTGGAGCGCGTGCTACGGATGGGTGTTGCCATCGTGACCAGTTAACTGAGATAAGCTTTACCTAGCATGGACTTGTAGATGACCTGGAACCAGTGGGTCTGGCGACGAATATGTAGCGAGGGCCAGCCGACTAGAGTATACAGGTCGCAGTGGTGGGTGGTATAAGGTGCTTTAGTAACAAAACGGATGGCACTGTGATAAACTGCATCCAGTTTGCTGAGTAGGGTATTGGAAGCTATTTTGTAGATGACATCGCCAAAGTCGAGGATCGGTAGGATAGTCCGTTTTACTAGGGTAAGTTTGGCGATGTGAGTGAAGGAGGCTTTGTTGCGGAATAGAAAGCCGACTCTAGATTTGATTTTAGATTGGAGATGTTTGATATGAGTCTGGAAGGAGAGTTTACAGTCTAGCCAGACACCTAGGTACTTATAGATGTCCACATATTCTAGGTCGGAACCATCCAGGGTGGTGATGCTAGTCGGGCGTGCGGGTGCAGGCAGCGAACGGTTGAAAAGCATGCATTTGGTTTTACTAGCGTTTAATAGCAGTTGGAGGCCACGGAAGGAGTGTTGTATGGCATTGAAGCTCGTTTGGAGGTTAGATAGCACAGTGTCCAAGGAAGGGCCAGAAGTATACAGAATGGTGTCGTCTGCGTAGAGGTGGATCAGGGAATCGCCCGCAGCAAGAGCAATATCATTGATATATACAGAGAAAAGAGTTGGTATAATAGTATACAGTCGAATTTAACAGCAGATCTTTTACATTGAAGTAGGCCTATGTATGGCGTTTCAATTTGTATTCTCATGTGCATAAGTAGCCTACTGTGAAATGCTTTTCTAGCAGTAATAAATATCAGTAGTACAATAAAACATACATTAAAAAGTGAAGTAAAACAAAAACACAGGAGAAATACAACTGTACCTACTGTAAGTACTGTAATTGCATTTTTTGTAGACTGCCCTACTATGTTTCAGAATTTACAGGTTCTGCATCATATTTAGGTTGGGGGAAAAGTCCATGTAAAACATTGTTGAATTAAAATGTTCTGCTGACAGGTCCACGAAAATGTGCCATTGTTTTCTCGTTCAGAAACTGATAGTTATTTTCCAGTTACAGCATAAATGACTGCTAACACATTAAATAGGGCAGTAGTTTAGGTCAAATATTTCACAGTATGTTTAGGCTATGGTATTGCTGTGCGATAGGAACACGACATCATTGCCTATTTAATCTCAGAGGCTATACCAAGGCAGGGCATATAAACCCAAGAATCTATTGATAAACTAAATATTTGCATGCCGTGGCCTAATGCCAATAGTTCCAAATTATACAGCAAATAAAGGGAGTTATTGTCACCATAAAAGGTGAATGGAGGGTGTTATTGTAACCATAACAGGTGAATGGAGGGTGTTTTTGTCACCATAAAAGGTGAATGGAGGGTGTTTTTGTCACCATAAAAGGTGAATGGAGGGTGTTATTGTCACCATAACAGGTGAATGGAGGGTGTTTTTGTCACCATAAAAGGTGAATGGAGGGTGTTTTTGTCACCATAAAAGGTGAATGGAGGGTGTTTTCCAGGCTGAGCTGTAAAGCTTGTTCACACCAGTGGAGGCTGGTGGAAAGAGGACGAGCTCATTGTAATAGCTGGAATGTAATTGATGGAACGGAGTCGAACGTGGTTTCCATTTGTTTGATATGTTCCATTTATTCCATTCCAGCCACTACAATGAGTCTGTCCTCCTATACCTCCTTCTCATATTCACCCTCTCCTTCTTAACCTGAATCACATTTTTTTTCTGAAGAAGCATTTGACTCTCCTGAACTGCCACTGTAGGCCTACACAACACAGCCATTGGTTAGGCATTGGTCAGCAAGAACAGAGCAGGCTGGGGCTCAGGGTTGGAATATCCATTGCAGTGTGTAAGGCTTCCTAGTTTTATTTACCCCATCCCAACAGCTATCTTAGAAATATAACTTGCTCTGTGCTTCTCCTAGCATGCACATATAGGCTATGGATCATTTGATTGAGACCACACTAAATAGCCTATAAGCACACTTGATATTGCGTGCCCAGTGGAGAATCAGAGATGAGGGGAGGCATCGGGCACACATCGATATATAGCCTAGTTGTAACGGATCTCGTCCTCCTCTTCTGAGGAGGAGTAGCGAGAAGGATCGGAGGACCAAAACGCAGCGTGGTAGGTGTTCATGATGTAATATTTAATCAAAACTGAACACTGAAATACAAAAACAATAAAGTGAACGAACGAAAACCGAAACAGTCCTGTCTGGCGACATACACAAAGACAGAAAATAAACACCCATGAAACCCAGGTGGAAAAAGGCTACCTAAGTATGATTCTCAATCAGAGGCAGGTGTCGTTAGTTGTCCCTGATTGAGAATCATACTTAGGTAGCCTTTTTCCACCTGGGTTTCGTGGGTGTTTATTTTCCGTGTTTGTGCCACACGGGATTGTTTCGTTTGTTTCACGTTGTTTGTTTTGTATTTTGTATTTTGTAGTGTTCAGTTTTTCTTATTAAATTATGGACACTTACCACGCTGCAAATTGGTCCGATCTATCTTACTCCTCATCAGAGGAGGACAACGAACATTACAGAAACACCCACCAACCAAGGACCAAGCAGCGTGGTATCGGGCATCAGCGATCTCCGGACTCCTGGACATGGGAGGAGATACTTGACGGCAAGGGACCCTGGGCACAGGCTGGAGAATATCCCCGCCCCAAGGCAGAGCTGGAGGCAGCGAAAGCTGAGCGGCGGTGATATGAGGAGGCAGCACGGCAGCGCGACAGGCACGAGGGACAGCCCCCAAAAAATGTTTGTGGGGGGGCACACGGGGAGTGGGGCAGAGTCAGGTTGGAGACCTGAGCCCACTCCTCGTGCTTATCGGAAGAAGCGCAGTACTGGTCAGGCACCGTATTATGATGTCAAACGCACAGTGTCGCCAGTACGCGCTCATAGCCCGGTGGGCTATATGCCAGCCCCCCCCTCGCAGGTTGGCTGCAAGGGTCGCTGCTCATAAGAGGCCACGGGGGCGGTTGAGGAGGCGGACAAAAACTATGGTGAAGTGGGGTCCACGTCCCGCGCCAGAGCCGCCACAGCGGACAGATGCCTACCCAGACCCTCCCCTATAGGTTCAGGTTTTGCGGCCGGAGTCCGCACCTTTGGGGGGGGGGGTACTGTCACGTTCTGACCTTAGTTCCTTTGTTTTGTCTTTGTTTTAGTATGGTCAGGGCGTGAGTTGGGGTGGGCAGTTTGTTTTTCTATGTTGGTTTTTGTGTTTGGCCTAGTATGGTTCTCAATCAGAGGCAGGTGTCGATAGTTGTCTCTGATTGAGAATCATACTTAGGTAGCCTTTTTCCACCTGGGTTTCGTGGGTGTTTATTTTCCGTGTTTGTGTTTGTGCCACACTGAAAAAATATATATACTAAACCCCCCCCCTTGACTGAAATTGAAAAAGCATGACCCTCCCTCATTATCCTCCAGGTACCCATACTGTACATTTCAATCCCTCAGCCCAGAGGCGCCAGAGCCCCTCAGCCCAGAGGCGCCAGAGCCCCTCAGCCCAGAGGCGCCAGAGCCCCTGCCCCTCTGTTCAGAGTTTCTGCCCCTCTGTCCAGAGCTTCTGCCCCTCTGTCCAGAGCTTCTGCCCCTCTGTCCAGAGCTTCTGCCCCTCTGTCCAGAGCTTCCGCCCCTCTGTCCAGTCGGGTCATTGAGAAGGGTGGCCATGGTTAGAAAGCCACGGAGGCGGACAATAAAGCGGACTAAGACAATGGTGAAGTGGGGTCCGCGTCCCGCGCCAGAGCCGCCCCCCCACTCTTTCTCTCTCTCTCTCTGTCTCTCTCTCTCTCTCTCTCTCTCTCTCTCTCTCTCTCTCTCTCTCTCTCTCTCTCTCTCTCTCTCTCATCTGCTCTTGTTAGAGTGTTTTCTTGCCTCAGGGGTATCCAGAGAGTATCAAATCAAATTAATTTATATAGCCCTTCGTACATCAGCTGATATCTCAAAGTGCTGTACAGAAACCCAGCCTAAAACCCCAAACAGCAAGCAATGGCAATGCAGGTGTAGAAGCACGGTGGCTAGGAAAAACTCCCTAGAAAGGCCAAAACCTAGGAAGAAACCTAGAGTGGAACCAGGCTATGTGGGGTGGCCAGTCCTCTTCTGGCTGTGCCGGGTGGAGATTATAACAGAACATGGCCAAGATGTTCAAATGTTCATAAATGATCAGCATGTTCGAATAATAAGAAGGCAGAACAGTTGAAACTGGAGCAGCAGCACGGCCAGGTGGACTGGGGACAGCAAGGAGTCATCATGTCAGGTAATCCTGGGGCATGGTCCTAGGGCTCAGGTCCTCCGAGAGAGAGGAGAGAATTAGAGAACGCACACTTAGATTCACACAGGACACCGAATAGGACAGGAGAAGTACTCCAGATATAACAAACTGACCCTAGCCCCCCGACACATAAACTACTGCTGCATAAATACTGGAGGCTGAGACAGGAGGGGTCAGGAGACACTGTGGACCCATCCGAGGACACCCCCGGACAGGGCCAAACAGGAAGGATATAACCCCACCCACTTTGCCAAAGCACAGCCCCCACACCACTAGAGGGATATCTTCAACCACCAACTTACCATCCTGAGACAGGGCCGAGTATAGCCCACAAAGATCTCCGCCATGGCACAACCCAAGGGGGGGGGGCGCCAACCCAGACAGGATGACCACATCAGTGAATCAACCCACTCAGGTGACGCACCCCTTCCAGGGACGGCATGAGAGAGCCCCAGTAAGCCAGTGACTCAGCCCCTGTAATAGGGTTAGAGGCAGAGAATCCCAGTGGAAAGAGGGGAACCGGCCAGGCAGAGACAGCAAGGGCGGTTAGTTGCTCCAGAGCCTTTCCGTTCACCTTCCCACTCCTGGGCCAGACTACACTCAATCATATGACCCACTGAAGAGATGAGTCTTCAGTAAAGACTTAAAGGTTGAGACCGAGTTTGCGTCTCTGACATGGGTAGGCAGACCGTTCCATAAAAATGGAGCTCTATAGGAGAAAGCCCTGCCTCCAGCTGTTTGCTTAGAAATTCTAGGGACAATTAGGAGGCCTGCGTCTTGTGACCGTAGCGTACGTGTAGGTATGTACGGCAGGACCAAATCAGAGAGATAGGTAGGAGCAAGCCCATGTAATGCTTTGTAGGTTAGCAGTAAAACCTTGAAATCAGCCCTTGCTTTGACAGGAAGCCAGTGTAGAGAGGCTAGTACTGGAGTAATATGATCAAATTTTTTGGTTCTAGTCAGGATTCTAGCAGCCGTATTTAGCACCAACTGAAGTTTATTTAGTGCTTTATCCGGGTAGCCGGAAAATAGAGCATTGCAGTAGTCTAACCTAGAAGTGACAAAAGCATGGATTCATTTTTCTGCATCATTTTTGGATAGAAAGTTTCTGATGTTACGTAGATAGAAAAAATCTGTCCTTGAAATGGTCTTGATATGTTCTTCAAAAGAGAGATCAGGGTCCAGAGTAACGCCGAGGTCCTTCAGTGGCAGTGGCGATTACCTGCAGAATCAATTTTGGGATACTCTTCAGGTAGGTCTGTGTGAGAAAGAGAGAGGATGTTGTATTGTGGATATTTGTGCCATTATTTTGAAATTTAAAATGTATTATGTACATTTTAACACTGTTGCACTCTCTCCCTCTCGCTCTCTCTCTCTGACACACAGGCCTTCTCCAGTTCTCTTTCTGGTACTCTTGCCACCCAGGCCTATTTAAGGGGTGTTGGTGTTGAAAACCAAGAGGCAACAGTTGCTGCTGCAACAATTACCTGGTTATTACGAGGTTAGTGTTAATGACTGTGATAAGACTATTGTCTTCTTTCCTGTTAAGGGGTTTTATTAAAAAAAGCTATCTACATTTTATATGGCACAGGCATGCTGGGAAGAATCCTATTTTCCTGGCTTAAAGGGTGAGTTTTGATATGTTTTGTAATCTACTATTAGTAGTTTTCAATATTATTTTTCAAATGTTGTCTTTCTCTGTGTTTTAGGAATAAACTAGACTCTGAGGCCAAACAATGGAGGTAGGGATGTCAAGCATCACCAAAGTGAGTGTTCATTGTGTGTTATGGAATTATTGGGTATGTCAATGCTTGTGCTGTTTTCCTTAGGCTTGTTGCTGATGTTCTCAAGGATATCGCCATGTTCATGGAAATACTGGCTCCTAACTTCCCAACATGCTTCGCTCTAACTGTGCTCTGCTGGAATATTCAAAGTAAATCTGAATACCATATTCTCACTATCATTGATTTTGCAGATAGCAACCAGCTATTTTGAAGCTTTTACTTGCTATGTTCCTACTGTTCCGCGGATCAGCACGGCTCTTAATAACTTGTATTAAAGTCTACATTGAATTCACAAAGTTCTTCTGAGAGTATTATATTTCTGAAACAATTATCCACGACACAACCAGCTATTTTGAAGCTTTTACTTGCTATGTTCCTAATATGTGGTTGTTTTACCTACTTTGGTTGAATGCACTGATTGTAATTCACTCTGAATAAGAGCGTCTGTTAAATGTAAATGTACACTGTTCGATATCTCTCTATGTTTGTCAGTCCATTGTCAGGGTTGCAGGTGGGGCCACCAGAGCTGCTTTGACTCTTCACCAAGCTCGCAGAGACAACATGGCGGACATCTCTGCCAAAGATGGCAGCCAGGTGCTCCATACATATTTCTCTACTTGAAGATACTGTAACTAACCCATGGCTTTTACTATCCTGTCTTGTACTGCTGCTTTACGATGAGGATCTTATTGTAATTCATGTGTTCTTTACAGGAGACTTTAGTGAATCTGGCTGGACTGCTGGTCAGTCTGATCCTTATTCCTCTTGTCACTGACAATCCACTGTGAGTCCTCTATTGCACTGCTTACACTGCCACTGTATGAGATAGGACATGACAGCTCTATATACAGTGCCTTGCGAAAGTATTCGGCCCCCTTGAACTTTTGCGACCTTTTGCCACAACAATCAGTCGTATAGTGCACAAATCTGGCCTTTATGGAAGAGTGGCAAGAAGAAAGCCATTTCTTAAAGATATCCATAAAAAGTGTTGTTTAAAGTTTGCCACAAGCCACCTGGGAGACACACCAAACATGTGGAAGAAGGTGCTCTGGTCAGATGAAACCAAAATTGAACTTTTTGGCAACAATACAAAACGTTATGTTTGGCGTAAAAGCAACACAGCTCATCACCCTGAATACACCATCCCCACTGTCAAACATGGTGGTGGCAGCATCATGGTTTGGGCCTGCTTTTCTTCAGCAGGGACAGGGAAGATGGTTAAAATTGACGGGAAGATGGATGGAGCCAAATACAGGACCATTCTGGAAGAAAACCTGATGGAGTCTGCAAAAGACCTGAGACTGGGACGGAGATTTGTCTTCCAACAAGACAATGATCCAAAACATAAAGCAAAATCTACAATGGAATGGTTCAAAAATAAACATATCCAGGTGTTAGAATGGCCAAGTCAAAGTCCAGACCTGAATCCAATCGAGAATCTGTGGAAAGAACTGAAAACTGCTGTTCACAAATGCTCTCCATCCAACCTCACTGAGCTCGAGCTGTTTTGCAAGGAGGAATGGGAAAAAATGTCAGTCTCTCGATGTGCAAAACTGATAGAGACATACCCCAAGCGACTTACAGCTGTAATCGCAGCAAAAGGTGGCGCTACAAAGTATTAACTTAAGGGGGCTGAATAATTTTGCACGCCCAATTTTTCAGTTTTTGATTTGTTAAAAAAGTTTGAAATATCCAATAAATGTCGTTCCACTTCATGATTGTGTCCCACTTGTTGTTGATTCTTCACAAAAAAATAGTTTTATATCTTTATGTTTGAAGCCTGAAATGTGGCAAAAGGTCGCAAAGTTCAAGGGGGCCGAATACTTTCGCAAGGCACTGTAGCTAACCTATTGGTTATTCGATGGAGATTGATCTGTTTTCCATCCCTTCTCAGCTCCTCAGGCTGACGTTCGTCCTCTTCTTCCTTTTCACCATCCTCCACCTTTTTTTCAAATTACAAAGCAGTGCGTTCGGTTGTCATGGAGACACTCAACGAAGCTCGGCTTGCTATTGTGCTCCACCAATACCTGAGAGATGGACAGGTCCTCGGTCCAGTAGAGGCCAATCATAAAGAGCCTGTATTCTTGGGTATGGCTGACATTCAGTGAATAATAAACAATGAAATGGCTTGTTGGTCATTATGGCTTTCAACTATCAATGGCTTTAACATACTTTTCTGCTGTTTATATATTTTTTGAGTTCAGGAGGACAGTGCCAATCAAACTGGGAGTGAGGCTAGGGGAACTTATTTATACGTAAGTTGGTCTGGCTGGACTGCTGGTCAGTCTGATCCTTATTCCTTTTGTCACTGACAATCGACTGTGAGTCCTCTATTGCACTGCTTACACTGCCACTGTATGAGATGACAGCTCTATGTATTAGGACATGACAGCTCTAGGACATGACAGCTTTATTTATTATGTACATTTTGGTGTGAAAGTGAAGTGTGCTCAGATTTGGATGTTCATGCTCAATGATATAATTTCTTTCATTTTGTAGGTCAGAAGACCTTAATTTGGCCATGAAAAACAACCACAAGCCCTTCCTTATCAGAGTCAAACGTGGTGTGTATAACATCTTTCAGTAATCCCCCACCAACTTCTGTACTCAGTTGTGACGTGGGTTGTTTCTAGATGGGTGTACATTACATCATGTCATTTTAATAGATGGTGTATGTCATCTGAGTGTTATTGAATGTGCTATTTCTCTCCCTTAGGCTCTGTGTGTGTTTGTTTGGGACCAGATGCATCTGTATGTGATGAGATCAGGGCTGTGTGCCAAGCAGTGTGCCTCTGCACTGTGTTACACCCTGTCTCGCCACTAGAGGGGGCTCTCAAACAACTCTCAATGTCACACAGCAACAGTGAGCCTTTAATGATCATCTTTACATGACAGTTTAAACCAATGTCTTTGTCAATGCTGTGTTATAACTCTGTTATCCCTTTTTCCTCTGTTATCCTTTCCCTCAAGATCATTGGGAGCTGGTGCATGAGAGTCATAAACTTATGGACCAAATTTTTCAGCCATTCCTCAAAGGTAAGCTCAGTGTAACAAGGTGTGCTCAGCCAGTAGCTGTTTACTCCCACCGTGTATGTCGGGATGTTGTCAGTGGCGTCCGTTCAGCTAAACCTAGGGTATGCCCCTCTCCCAAGGAATTGTTTGGAAGTTGAAGCTCATTTACTGCATTTCTAGACCGTTTAAAATGCTATTTGGAGAACAGCAAAAACCAATAAAAATGATCCCAGCCATTAATTATCACCTCAATATCGGGTTTAAAGGTCTGTGGAATGGTGTGTAAAATGTCAACCACTACTCAACTTCCTAAATTGACTCATTTACTTGTGAAACAGCACATACAGTGAACATGAAATAGATGCATAATACAGGCTAACAAGTCACAACAAGGACGATTTTCAAATGCCGATATCAATGTTATTAATTTTTTTTTTTTTATCCCAGGCCCCGTCCCCGCAGGAGAGCTTTTGACTTTTGGTAGGCCGTCATTGGGGCTAGGCAGTCATTGGGGCTAGGCAGTCATTGGGGCTAGGCAGTCATTGGGGCTAGGCCGTCATTGGGGCTAGGCCGTCATTGTAAATAAGAATTTGTTCTTAAGACTTGCCTAGTTAAATAAAGGTTAAATACATGTGAGTATCAGGTGCATAAAACAACTGGCCGTGAATGTAAACTATGCCAGATAAATCATGCATTGAAATAAAAAGCATAGGCCTACACAAAATGACTTACTTAGGCCTACAACTGACAAGGATGGATGACTCGACCAAAGAATGTCCAAAATCACGAAATACACGAAAATCTACACATGCTTTTTTAAAAAGGGAGCTAAGGCCCCTTTAAATGTCACCTTATCAAACCATAGAGATAGAAGTTTCATCTTTTATATGTGCCATCGTAGCGTATATGAGCAGCGTCATTGAGGCGATCTCCATTTTGAAGTAGTCAATTTTCTTCACTATTGGCTGATCCCTCCTGATGACCCGGTTGGACATGACTCGAACACAGTCACCAGGAGGGCTCAGGCAATGAAGTTGGAAGTCCCATCCAGTTGACTACATTAAAATGGTGCTGCCCATGCTAAAATGGCCTTTTGGCCACTAGAGGCCTCTATCATTCTCTGTGTGAAACCTATATACAGTATTTCCAGTAGTTACATTTTCTCTTATTGCGCTGCATAATGTGTGCGCCAAGCTCATTTTATAATTTCTGAAATATTCACCAGGGAAGGAGAACATTCAATGAATATTGAGACATTTTTATCAACAAGATGCCATTATTTAAATATTCTATTAACCAACAATGTGGCACTGAAAATATTGATGTAAACGTCCCTTTTTCAGGACCCTGTCTTTCAAAGATAATTCGTAACAATCCTAATAACTTCACAGATCTTCATTGTAAAGGGTTTAAACACAGTTTCCCATGCTTGTTCAATGAACCATTTACAATTAACTAACAGGGAACGGTCGTTAAGACACTAACAGCTTACAGACGGTAGGCAATTAAGGTCACAGTTATGAAAACTTAGGACACTAAAGAGGCCTTTCTACTGACTCTGAAAAACACCAAAAGAAAGATGCCCAGGGTCCCTGCTCATCTGCGTGAACGTGCCTTAGGCATGCTGCAAGGAGGCATGAGGACTGTAGATGTAGCCAGGGCAATAAATTGCAATGTCAGTACTGTGAGACGCATAAGACAACGCTACAGGGAGACAGGACGGACAGCTGATCGTCCTCGCAGTGGCAGACCACATGTAACAACACCTGCACAGGACCGGTACATCCGAACATCACACCTGCGGGACAGGTACAGGATGGCAACAACTGCCCGAGTTACACCAGGAACGCACAATCCCTCCATCAGGGCTCAGACTGTCCACAATAGGCTGAGAGAGGCTGGAATGAGGGCTTGTAGGCCTGTTGTAAGGCAGGTCCTCACCAGACCTCACCGGCAACAACGTCGCCTATGTGCACAAACCCACCGTCGCTGGACCAGACAGGACTGTCTAAAAGTGTTCATCACTGACGAGTCACGGTTTTGTCTCACCAGGTGTCACATGTCAGGACGCACCGGACTGGGGACACAGCACTTCAGGGAGAGTGTGAGGAGTAGGCACAGGACGTACCGGACTGGGAAGGCGCACTTGAGGGAGAGTGCCAGGAGCAGGCACAGGACGTACCGGACTGGGGAAACGCACTTCAGGGAGAGTGTGAGGAAGAGACACATGATGTACCGGACTGGAGAGGCGCACTTGAGGCCAGAAGCGTGGAACTGGCACAGGTTGCACCAGACTGCTAACCGGATCCTCTGGTCGAATGTTGAGCAGAACACACTTGCACAACATCTCTCTCATCTCACTCTCTCCCAACTTCGCCCTTGCCTCCCTGACAGTCTTTGGCTCTTTGGCTCTTCCCTCTGCTCAGTCGCCAGCTCCATGTGCCCCCCCCCCAAAAAAAACTTGGGGTTGTCCTTGGGCTTTCTGTAGCCACGAACCCTGTCGTCATCGCTGTCCTCCATTATGTCCTTCCGATGTCCAGAAATCCTTCACCTGGTGAACACGCTGCTTGGTCCTGTTTTGATGGGATATTCTGTCACGGTAATCGGAATAAATATCGGACCAAGGCGCAGCAGATGTTGAGTTCCACATAATTGAATGATAAAGTGAAACTTAACAAAGACAAAAACAAATAAACAATAAACTAACAACGAACTGTGACTACAGAGGTGCTATGTGCACTCAAAACAATATCCCATAAAACACAGGTGGAAAAAATGCGTCTTATATATGATCCCCAATTAGAGACAACGATAACCAGTTGCCTCTAATTGGGAACCATATCAAGCACACTAACCTAGAAATATGAAAACTAGAATACAACATAGACATACATATACTAAATCACCCCCTAGTCACGCCCTGACCTACTATACCATAGAGAAACAATGGTTCTCTATAGAGAAACAATGGTTCTCTATGGTCAGGGCGTGACAGTCACGTGTTAATGCCCTTTTATGGACATCCTGTCCGGATGTTCTCACGCTATAGAGTGAGTGCTTATGTAATATGATAGTGCAGCTCTTCTTTTGAAGTAAAGCATATGTTTGCAATAAAAATGTAATATTGATTGATGTGTAGTGACTGTTGAACTGTTGAATGTGTTTGAACATTTGAAACAGTTGGGAATGGTGTGATTGATACAAGTAAAGAACATATGGGTTACATTTTCCAACAAGACGATTCAACAGTAAAGATTTTGACAGCTGCCTCAGCATACTTTTTCAGCCAGAAACTGGGAGTTTTTCACCTTCGTTGCGCATGAGAGAATGGCTTTAAGATAAGACTTGCTCTATGTCAGATCGAACAGGCCCTGAGTGGAACATCCCTGCTTGGGTAAGCATTGGAAGAGGTAGTCTGTGGTCGAGATGATTTGAAAGCCATAAGAATCTCTTCAGTGACCTATAGTCCAGACTCCAAAGTGACAATTTTAGGTTGTGCCGAATTCAATAGCTCAAATGCCACCAAATCTGTTAACACATACAATTGAAGTCAGAAGTTTACATACACATTAGCCAAATACATTTAAACTCAGTTTTTCACAATTCCTGACATTTAATCCAAGTAAAAATTCTGTCTTAGTGGTTAGGATCACCACTTTATTTTAAGAATGTGAAATGTCAGAATAATAGCAGAGAGAATGATTTATTTCAGCTTTCATTTATTTCATCACATTCCCAGTGGGTCAGAAGTTTACATACTGTACACTCAATTAGTATTTGGTAGCATTGCCTTTAAATTGTTGGGTCAAAGTGTCGGGTAGCCTTCCACAAGCTTCCCACAATAAGTTGGGTGAATTTTGGCCCATTCCTCCTGACAGAGCTGGTGTAACAGTCAGGTTTGGAGGCCTTTTTGCTCACACACGCTTTTTCAGTTCTGCCCACAAATTTTCTATAGGATTGAGGTCAGGGCTTTGTGATGGCCACTCCAATACCTTGACTTTGTTGTCCTTTGTAAGTATGCTTGGGGTCATTGTCCATTTGGAAGTCCCATTTGCGACCAAGCTTTAACTTCCTGACTGATGTCTTGAGATGCTGTTTCAATATATCCACATAATTTTCCTCCCTCATGATGCCATCTATTTTGTGATGTGCACCAGTCCCTCCTGCAGCAAAGCACCCCCACAACATGATACTGCCACCCCCACAACATGATGCTGCCACCCCCGTGCTTCACGGTTGGGATGGTGTTCTTTGGCTTGCAAGCCTTTTTCCTCCAAGCATAAAGATGGTCATGATGGCCAAACAGTTCTATTTTTGTTTCATCAGACCAGAGGACATTTCTCCAAAAAGTATGATCTTTGTCCCCATGTGCAGTTGCAAACTGTAGTCTGGATCTTTTATGGCAGTTTTGGAGCAGTGTCTTCTTCCTTGCTGAGCGGCCTTTCAGGTTACGTCGATATAGGACTCGTTTTACTGTGCATATTTTTGTACCGGTTTCCTCCAGCATCTTCACAAGGTCCTTTGCTGTTGTTCTGGGATTGATTTGCACTTTTCGCACCAAAGTACGTTCATCTCTAGGAGACAGAACGTGTCTCCTTCCTGAGCGGCATGATGGATGCGTAGTCCCATGGTGTTTATTATTGCGTACTATTGTTTGTACAGATGAACGTGGTACCTTCAGGCATCTGGAAATTTCTCCCAAGGATGAACCAGGCTTGTGGAGGTCTACAATGTTTTTTCTGAGGTCTTGGCTGATTTCTTTTGATTTTCACATGATGTCTAGCAAAGAGGCACTGAGTTTGAAGGTAGGCCTTGAAATACATCCACAGGTACACCTTCAATTGACTCAAATGATGTCAATTAGCCTATTAGATGCTTCTAACGCCATGACATCATTTTTCTGGAATTTTCCAAGCTGTTTAAAGGAACAGTCAACTTAGTGTATGTAAGCTTCTGACCCACTGGAATTGTGATACAGTGAATTATAAGTGAAATAATCTGTCTGTAAACAATTGTTGGAAAAATTGCTTGTGTCATGCACAAAGTAGATGTCCTAACTGACTTGAATGAAAAGTGAGTGAAATCTACCTGAAATCTGTCCACGTTAAGCAGATCCTTAATTATTAAGCAGGCAGGGAGTTTTTGCATGGGGGGCAATGAGAGTGTCAAATATAGTCAAGATAAACATGATAAGTGAGACTTATCTGGTCTAATAGAAGTTTCGTAATGATGAGGTTGTTACGAGTGTAGTGATATAAGTGTGATGCAAGTAAAATCCTGTCAACTTTGATTAAAAAAACATTTTATATCGGAGTCCCTGTTGAACTTCAAGATGGTCTAAGCATCTCACTCTCCATTGAATACACATGGTTGACATCAACACTCATAAAATATTCAAAATTATTATTCAAATAAACAAGATGTTTCCACAAATCCAAAGAGGAATAAGCAGGAGCAACGAATCCTATTGTCATTATATCATATCTCTGGATTGATTATGTGTGTGTTTATGTGTGGTGAGAGTGTGATACTTCCATCTGGTGGCATCCAGTCTTGCCAATTTAGGGACTATAATAAAACCAACCGTTTCTAAATGCAAAGTGGTAATCGGATGTCTTATACAAACTCAGCTTGCAAGCTTAACATGATGTTTGCCCTTACTCATACTTTTCTTGACCCAAAATAGGTTTACTACAAACGTTGTTTTTAAAATGGCATGTAGACAAACAAATTGACACATATTGATTTTAGAGTTTTATTTTCAAAATCCACAACTAATCCACAAGTAAAACGTACACAGTTTCACAGAAATGTTCACAGAAATGTCTATTTTTGAAATTGGCAGATTTTTTCTGATTTAAAATAAACCCTACTACTTTGTTTGGCACTTAGGCACTTACTATAGTAATTTATTTAACATCTTGAAATGAGAACATGTTTTTATTACGTTGAACTCTTCATGACTGAATGTTAAAATTAGGTGAAATAAGAGTTACACTACACAAAAGGTACTCAATTGGTGGAACAACCCGCACACTTTCCTCCTCCCAGGTATTTTGTACCAGTTTCCGTCTCTGTACAAAGGCATGGTCTTAAAGCTATGGAAGATGGCAAAACATTTAATAGTAATAATAATTGATTGGACTTACAGGGCACTTTACAGTGTAAGGGAAAACTCACCACCATAACCCCACTCTATACAGGGAAAACTCACCACCCTAACCCCACTCTATACAGGGAAAACTCACCACCCTAACCCCACTCTATACAGGGGAAACTCACCACCATAACCCCACTCTATACAGGGAAAACTCACCACCATAACCCCACTCTATACAGGGGAAACTCACCACCATAACCCCACTCTATACAGGGAAAACTCACCACCATAACCCCACTCTATACAGGGAAAACTCACCACCATAACCCCACTCTATACAGGGAAAACTCACCACCCTAACCCCACTCTATACAGGGAAAACTCACCACCCTAACCCCACTCTATACAGGGGAAACTCACCACCATAACCCCACTCTATACAGGGGAAACTCACCACCATAACCCCACTCTATACAGGGGAAACTCACCACCATAACCCCACTCTATACAGGGAAAACTCACCACCCTAACCCCACTCTATACAGGGAAAACTCACCACCATAACCCCACTCTATACAGGGAAAACTCACCACCATAACCCCACTCACATACTTTTGCGATAAGTGCCATGGGAATGACCACAAAGTTGGGACACCCGTTTAAGTCCCATCTTCTTCAATTTGATTGAGGAACATTACATTGTTCTTTAGCACTTCAACATTATTAAAAGGAAATTGTTGTAAATTGGTACAGTATACTGTATGGTATAAATTACAGTGATCTGTCTTTGAACTTCCTGCCCTTCTGTTCATTTCAGAAGCATTTTTTTATTTTGTTAGTCTGTCTTTCCCCCTGGTGGCATTCATACATCTCCGTGCCCACAATTTGAAAGGGAACACCATTGAATGTGAGAATTTTACTCACCCAACTCTGTTTTTTTCCTGACAAAGGCTAAGCATCTGTTGAAGATCAAGAATATGATATATTACTATTAGAAAGAGGCTTGTAGGGAAACTAACAACGTTGCACTATCAAATAGAATAACTCCGCCATGCTTGGAATGGAATCCCTTAAACTAGATAGCTAATCTTAAGTGAGTAGCAGAAGGTTAGCCTCATACGAACCATCCTGATCTTGCGAGCTTACATTCTGTGTCGCGAAACATCATGTAAGTGCGCGCGATCAGGATGTTCGTACGAAGCTTTCACTACAATGAAAAATAACTTTGGTGGTAATATTCTACACTCTGAATGTGACCCCTTTGGTCACTATATTTGATTGTGATCAGTTACAATGACATTACACTCATTACTGTAAACTTCTTCGGGTACAACACCAAACATGAGAATGATCAGTTACAATGACATTACGCTCATTACTGTAAACTTCTTCGGGTACAACACCAAACATGAGAATGATCAGTTACAATGATATTACGCTCATTACTGTACACTTCTACGGGTACAACACCAAACATGAGAATGATCAGTTACAATGATATTACGCTCATTACTGTACACTTCTACGGGTACAACACCAAACATGAGAATGATCAGTTACAATGACATTACACTCATTACTGTAAACTTCTACAGGTACAACACCAAACATGAGAATAATGAGTTGCTTGAATCTATTGAGAAACATATACTTAATTGGTTATCTAAATTTCCCAATTCGTTGTTTTTGATAGGAGGGGACTTTAACATTACAATAGATAATTCAACTGATAGATGGCCCCCAGGTAGGCCAACCAATCAGAATTTGGGTTTAATACTTTTTATGGAAAAGTTTGATCTTACTGATATATGGAGAGAGAGGTTTCTGGCCGAAAGATCATTCACTTGGAGTAACAAAACAGGCTCCAGACAATCCAGAATAGATTTTTGGCTTATATCCAAATGTATTGATAGTGAGTGTGTTACTACAAATATTTGTACTACTCCCCTCACAGACCATAAGGCTATTTACATTGATATCAAAATATTTACCCCTGATACTAACCTTGGTAGAGCATCCTACTGGAAGCTAAATAGCTCATTATTAAATAATGATATAGTTAAATTTGAGGTTAAAGATCTGCTCTCACACTTTTGGGAAAGGGCTTGTGAAGAAAAATCTCATTGCAAGAACTGGGAGCTCTTTAAATTTGAGGTGTCCAAATATCTTAGAAAATATGGTAGTAATCTTGCTAAGACCAGAAGAGCTGAGGAGGAAAAGGTGATCATTAAGATAACTTCCCTTTCTCAGAGGTCCCCAGCCGACCTCGTGGGGGAGGAGAAGATGGAACTAATTGAGTTACAAAATAAACTGGATACTATATATAAATTAAAAGCAGAAGGAGCCTTTATTAGATCTAGGAAAAAATGGATTGAGGGAGAACAGAATTCATCCTATTTCTTTAGACTTGAGAAATTTCACAAAATAACACTATCCATAAGTTAAACATTGATGGTGTTATTACAGATGACCAAAAATGAATCGCTAAATACTGTAGCAATTTTTACAGAAAATTGTATAGCTCAACGTACTGTCAGGAATCCACAGATATGTTTTTTAATGTTCACTCTATCAGTGATATAGAATCTAAACAGTGTGATGAACCCATCAAAGTTGAAGAGATTATAGAGTCTATCAAACATCTAAAGAACAATAAATCACCAGGTGTTGATGGAATTACATCAGAATTTTACAAATTATTTTCTGAACAAGTAGCTCCCTTCCTATTTGAAGTCTTTTTAGAGAGTATTAAAAATAATGTTCTCCCTCCTACAATGAGCCAGGGGTTAATAACACTGATACCTAAGCCTAAAAAATAAGTGCTGCTCATCGATAACTGGCGTCCAATTTGTCTTCTTAATAATGACTATAAGATATTAGCCTTACTACTTGCAAAAAGAATGAAAGATGTCCTGGATGCAATCATTGATGAAACACAGTCTGGCTTCATGAGGAACAGACATATTTCTAACAATGTCAGACTAGTATTAGACGTACTTGACTACTCAGACCTAATAATTGAGGATAGCTTAATATTATTTTTAGATTTTTATAAAGCATTTGACACAGTAGAGCATCAGTTTCTCTTCCACTCCCTTGAGAGACTTGGCTTTGGGGATTTTTTCTGTAAGGCTATTAAGACTATCTATACAAATGGTAACAGCTCTATCAAATTGAAACATGGCGCCTCACCTAGATTTGAGTTAAAGAGAGGAATTAGGAAAGGTTGTCCTATCGCTCCATACCTGTTTTCATCCAACTTCTTGCAAATTCTTTAAATAATAGTCCTGTACAAGGTATTTCCATAGCTGGTAAAGAAATTATTATAAGCCAGCTGGCTGACGATACTACACCTTTTCTGAAAGACGCTAACCAAATTCCCATATCGATCAATGTGATACAATCGTTTTCCAAAGCGTCTGGTCTATATCTTAACATTAATAAATGTGAACTCATAGCTGTCAAAGATTGTGTGACCTTCATATTATGGTATTCCAGTAAAAGAATAACTTACATATTTAGGCATAACCATTACAAAGGATCAGAAGTCTAGAGGCTTACTAAATTTTAACCCTCTTGTTAAAAAAAGCTCGAAGAGTCTAAATCAATGGCTACAGAGGGACTTATCTTTAAAAGGTAGAGTCCTAATAACCAAGGCTGAACATATTGTGCTCTATCTTTATATCTTGACAGTAAAATAAGGAAGGAAATAGACCAGATGCTTTTCAACTTTCTTTGGAGAAACCGTGCCCATTACATTAGGAAAACTGTTGTAATGAACACTTATGAGAATGGAGGACTGAATTTTCTGGACTTTACTACTTTAAATAATACTTTTAAGATCAATTGGATAAAACAATTCCTAAGAAGACCCACTTCTATCTGGAATTTTATTCCTCATCCTGTCTTCTCTACTTTTGGTGGCTTTAACTTCATGTTGTTTTGCAATTATAATATTGACAGAGTTCCAGTGAAACTTTCTGCTTTTCACCGGCAGGTTTTCTTGTCATGGTCCTTAACTTATAAACACAATTTTTCTCTACACAGATATTATATATGGAATAATCAGGATATATTGTATAAAAATACCTCTCTGTTTTTAGAATATTGGTTCCGAAATAATATCCTATTGGTGAGCCAACTGGTAAATGCAGAGGGTCTTTTACTCAGTTATAAAGAATTCTTATCACTTTACAAGGTCCCTGTAACACCTAAAGATTTTGCAATTGTTTTAGATGCCATTCCCTCAGGTGTTTCTATGTTATTCAGGAACGTGTCAAGACCTGACCCTCAGAGCCTACCTTCTATTGACCCTGTTGACTCATCAGTAGGAAAGATTTGTTTCTCTTTTGGTCCATTCAACAACAGAGCGGTACGAACCTTGTTTCAGCAGGATGATGTATACCTTATGTCATGCCTTATTGGAATGGATTTATTGATAATATCTGTTGGAAAAAAGTTTGGATGTTGCCACACACATACCTTGTTAACAAAATTAAGGAAGTTTCCTTTAAAATTATTCATAAATATTATCCTGCCAACCACTATATGAAGAAGTTTAAGGAAAACATAGACTCAAATTGCTCCTTTTGTAATGACCACCCAGAAACAGTTTTGCATCTTTTTTGGCATTGTATGCATGTAAGAAAACTGTGGGAAGACATCAGTAGGTTTATAATTGAACACATTTATGAAGATTTTACACTATTGTGGAGAGATGTACTGTTTGGACTCTTTACATACAATAGAAATAAGCAGAATTGTTTTTTGTAATTCATTTCATTATTCTTTTGGCCAAATTTCATATACACAAATGTAAATTTACAAACAGAAAACCACATTTTCGTACCCTACAAAAAGAAATTGAACTGTATTTTAAGACGGTTAAATGCTCTACTAACAAAAAAGCTGTTAGAATTGTAAGTATATGCATGTCCCTTAAGGTCCTTGTGTAATTGTAATGTGATATTGTACCCCCTAGCTCGATTGTCTATTGTTTATAATCTATGTATGCTTGTGTTCCCTCATGTGCTTTATGTATTGATTTGTTGTTAATAAAAAAATAAAAAATAAATTTAATTTTAAAAAACGAGGCTTGCAAAAGGCTGGGTCAAAGACAGTACAGTATGTGCGCAGATAGAACAATGAGCCAGATATTTCAGGAGATGCATACATTTGTAGCATCCGGTTAGCGTTTACACTCATTACCAAATATGGTGATGAAAAAAACAAAAAAAAAACATCCCGCACAGTAGGTGGCGGCAATACAGCGTTTTGGAAGTAGTGCTTCGTAAAACCCCAACAAAGAAGAATTCTCACTGAAATATAATTGGCAACACCTCAGAGAGTGGTTAGCTAGTTAGTAGTCCTGCGTGGTTAATATTTGTTCCTGTCACACAGCGACAAGAATGCCAACACTGTCACTGTGTTCAGCATACAACTGCAAAAATCGCAGCCCCAAAGCTGGTGTGGGATTTTTTAGGTAAGTATTAGTCTACTGTTAAAACTACCTCGAGAGCCACGTTTGATGCCTAGCTAACTAAATTACTACGGCAGCTAGCTTAGGCAAACGCATACTAAAGTTCTAACCAGCTGTTGTAGCTCGTGAAACAGAAAGCTCCGATTCACAATGTCTGCAAGCGTTATAATATGATTATATTAACAGTATATAATAACCGCAGTTAACCCCCGAATATCCTAAAGTAATAACAAGTTAGGTCTCTGACGGAAGGTCCCTAGGTTGAGTGATATATCTAGTATCATATGACGGTAGAGAGCAAGGTGCACCCTATGTTTTTACCAATAGTCGAACCAAAGATTTGTATAACTAACCCAAGATGGACCAGAGCCTGTCGTTTCCAATGTGGGTAAATTAATCATAGTAGGCAGAACAAACAAGGAGGTGGGCAGAGCCAAACACGAGCGAGTGAAATTCTGTTGGCACGTTCTAGCATTTATTTGCATATTTATTTTAGGGAACGCCCACTCTGACCTGTGCAATAACTCAATTCGCCCTTGCACCCCAAAACAATGCCATTTTTATCAACTTTGGCGAAGGGTAAAGTCTAGAAAATGTAGTCGACTCTGTTTGACAGATTTAAATTTTGTAAACAGAACTGAATGGCATTAAAATGTTTCAGCAGATGACAAAATTTGCCTAATGTCTGACAAAAGCCATATACATACATACATACATACATACATGTTAGGCAGATGTTATTGTGGGTGTAACGAAATGCTTGGTTTCTAGCTTCAACAGTGCAGTAATATCTAACATCACCATATTTGCTAGTGAGTGGAAACGCCAACAGGATGCTTCACATTTATACATTCTGTGAAATATCTGTCTCGTTGTTCTGTGGTAGAACTCTACTCTTAACAGAGCCGAAAAGGAGGCAATATGCTGTTTTCTGGTGCTCAGCTGGTCTAGGACTGTTGTAAAAGTGCAATGCCGGTGATTGCGTGTAAGCAAAACAATGTTTGCATTCCGTCCAGGAGGTTCTTGCCATAATATGAAGATTACACACACTGCATAGGGACTCCAGTTGCCGAATGGCCCAACATTTCTATTAGTTACATCTTAACTACTATGCTATATTTGACTAATTTACAAGGGTACTTTCCAAACCCTTCACATCCAGGTGAAATGGAGATGTAAAACCACATAATGTGAAGTCACTGACCCCCCCCCCCCCCCCCCCCTCATCCGTGCTACATTAAATAGAATTTCAGTTTACCACTGATCAGATTTTATTGGCATATTTCAATACCTTCCTATCCATATGATCTACAGACAAGGGTGGTGGTTTCCTTCAATTCTCTTATCAAAGTTACACTTTTTTGTTCCTCCCCTTTGATAGCCCTATTTGGTAAAATACCAAGTCCATATTATGGCAAGAACTGCTCAAATAAGCAGAGAGATAAAACAGTCCATTACTTTAAGACATTGAAGGTCAGTTAATCTGGACAACTTGAAGAACTTTGAAAGTTTCTTATAGTGCAGTTGCAAAAACCATCAAGCTCCATGATGAAACTGGCTCTCATGAGGATTGCCACAGGAAAGGAAGACCTAGAGTTACCTCTGCTGCAGAGGATACGTTTATTAGAGTTCCCAGTTCCTCAGATTGCAGCCCAAATAAATGCTTCAGAGTTCAAGTAACAGACACATCTCAACATCAACTGTTCAGAGGAGACTGCGAGAATCAGGCCTTCATGGTTGAATTGCTGCAAAGAACCCATTACTAAAGGACACCAATAATAAGAAGATGCTTGCTTGGGCCAAAAAACACGAGCAATAGACATTAGACAGGTGGAAATCCAAATGCAGAGTAGGTGAAAGGAAGATCTCCGTATGTGTGATTTCCATTGTGAAGCGTGTGGGGGTGCTTTGCTGGTGACACTGTCAGGGATTTATTTAGAATTCAAGGCACATTTAACCAGCATGGCTACCAGAGCATTCAGGTTTGCACTTAGTGGGACTATCATTTGTCTTTCAACAGAACAATGACCAAACACACCTACAGGCTGTGTAAGGGCTATTTTACCAAGAAGGAGAGTGAGTGAGTGCTGCATCAGATGACCTGGCCTCCACAATCACCTGAACCCAATTGAGGTGGTTTGGGATAAGTTGGACTGCGGAGTGAAGGAAAAGCAGCCAACAAGTGCTCAGCATATGTGGGAACTCCTTCAAGACTGTTGGAAGTGCATTCCAGGTGGTTGAGAGAATGCCAAGAGTGTGCAAAGCTGACATCAAGGCAATAAAATAAAAATGTAACTAGACAAGTCAGTTAAGAACTAATTCTTATTTACAATGACGGCCTACCGGAGAACAGTGTTATAACTGACTTGTTCAGGGGCAGAACGACACATTTGGACCTTGTCAGCTCAGGGATTCGATCCAGCAACCTTTCAGTTACTGGCCCAACGCTACCTGCCGCCCCAAAGGGTGGCTACTTTGAATATTATTCTTTTTTTGGTTGCTACATGATATGTGTTATTTCATAGTTTTGATGTCTTTGCTATTGCCCTAGAAAGTAGTAAAAATAAAGAAACTCATGAATGAGTAGGTGTCCAAACTTTTGACTGGTACTGTAAGTCTCTGACCTCCCTCGTTGTCCATAGTAGGCTACACCACTCAGAATTGCTTTTATTTTTTATTTCACTGATTTTACATGAATAGTTCCCATGATGGGTCTAATTTTCAATCGCTCACTTTCCATATGCACTACAGACCATTGTGGTGACTTCGTTGCCTCTTATCAAAGGTACACCTTTTTATTTTCAAAATTCCTCACCTTTGATTTTCTAGACACACTGTACTCTACACTAAGCCTTATTATAAGATGATTTATGAGATTGGAGAACACGTTGGGAGGAGTCTTAGACCTTGCCTCCATTCAGAATCTTTCTAGATCCTTTATTCTTAATTCTGTGCATATGGAGTAGAGGTTGACCGATTATGTTTTTCAAAGCCGATACCGATTAATTGGGCAATTTTTATTTATTTGTAATAATGACAATTACAACAATACTGAATGAACACTTATTTTAACTTTTATAATACATTATTAAAATCAATTTAGCCTCAAATAAATAATGAGTCATGTTCAATTTGGTTTAAATAATGCAAAAACCAAGTGTTGGAGAAGAAAGTAAAAGTGTAATATGTGCCATGTAAAAAAAGCTTGCTCAGAACATATGAAAGCTGGTGGTTCCTTTTTAACATGAGTCTTCAATATTCCCAGGTAAGAAGTTTTAGGTTGTAGTTATTATAGGACTATTTCTCTCTATACCATTTGTATTTATTATAACTTTTACTATTGGATGTTCTTATAGGCACTTTAGTATTGCCAGTGTAACAGTATAGCTTCCTCGCCCCTACCTGGGCTCGACCCAGGAACACATCGACAACATCCACCCTCGAAGCATCGTTACCCATCACTCCACAAAAGCCGCGAACCCTTGGGAACAACTACTCCAAGTCTGAGTGAGTGACCTTTGAAAAGCTATTTGCGCGCACCCTGCTAACTAGCTAGCCATTTCACGTAGGTTACACCAGCCTAATCTCGGGAGTTGATAGGCTTGAAGTCATAAACAGTGCAATACTTGAAGCATTGCGAAGAGCTGCTGGCAAACGCACGAAAGTACTGTTTGGCTGAATGCTTACGAGCCTGCAGCTGCCTACAACCGCTCAGTCAAACTGCTCTATCAAATATCAAATCATAGCCTTAATAATAACATAAAACACAGAAATAAGAGGCTTAGGTCATCGTAGGGCAGCGTAGCCTAGTGGTTAGAGCGTTGGACTAGTAACCGGAAGGTTGCAAGTTCAAACCCCCGAGCTGACAAGGTACAAATCTGTCGTTCTGCCCCTGAACAGGCAGTTAACCCACTGTTCCTAGGCCGTCATTGAAAATAAGAATTTGTTCTTAACTGACTTGCCTAGTTAAATAAAGGTAAAATAAAATAAAATTAATATGGTAATCCGGAAACTATCATTTCGAAAATAAAACGTTTATTCTTTCAGTGAAATACGGAACCGTTCCTTATTTTATCTAACGGGTGGCATCCATAAGTCTATATATTCCTGTTACATTGCACAACCTTCAATGTTATGTCGTCATTACGTAAACTTCTGGAAAATTAGTTCGCAACGAGCCAGGCGGCCCAAACTGTTGCATATACCCTGACTGTGTGCAATGAACGCAAGAGAAGTGACACAATTTCCCTAGATTCATATTGCCTGCTAACACTAATTTCTAAACTAAAGATGCAGGTTTAAAAATAAATACTTCCTGTGTATTGATTTTAAGGCATTGATGTTTATGGTTAGGTACATTAGTGCAAAGATTATGCTTTTTTCGCAAATAAGCTTTTGTTAAATCATCCCCCGTTTGGCGAAGTTGGCTGTCTTTTGTTAGGAAGAAATAGTCTTCACAGTTCTCAACGAGCCAGGCGGCCCAAACGGCTGCATATACCTTGACTCTGTTGCACAGAACGTAAGAGAAGTGACACAATTTCCCTAGTTAAAAGAAATTAATGTTAGCAGACAATATTGACTAAATATGCAGGTTTAAAAATATATACTTGTGTGTTGATTTTAAGAAAGGCGTTGATGTTTATGGTTAGGTACACCGCTTTTTTTTCGCGAATGCGCTTGTTAAATCACCCGTTTGGCGAAGTAGGCTATGATTCAATGATAAATTAACAGGCACCGCATCGATTATATGCAACACAGGACAAGCTCGATAAACTAGTAATATCATCAACCATGTAGAATTAAGATTGATAAAAAAAAAAAGATGTGTTTAATGCTAGCTAGCACCTTACCTTGGCTCCTTGCTGCACTCGCATAACAGGCTGCCACGCAGTCTCCTCGTGGAGTGCAATTTAATCGGCCATGATCGGTGTCCAAAAATGCTGATTACCGATTTTGTTATGAAAATTTGAAATTGGCCCTAATTAATCGGCCATTCCGATTTTAATTGGTCAACTTCTAATATGGAGTGCCATAGGGTTCAAGCCATAGGGTTCAAGTCCGGAGACTGAGATAGCCATTTCAAAATGTTGATTTTTGTGGTCAAATTACAATTTATTTGGATTTTGATCTGTGCTTGGGGTTCCGGATTAAGCGAGTAGTATGTCAAGAAGCAGTGCGTAGGGGAGTTGCAGCGATGAGACAAGACTGTAACTACCAATTAGGATACCACGAAATTGGGGAGAAAAAAATAGTAGATCTGTATGTGAAATAATAACCACATTTGTAATAAGATACATATTTTGTAGGAATAATAATAAAAAAAATTATAAGTTATAAGGTCAAAGAACCCACCACACTTGTCTTTAGAGATCTATAGCTCATATGGACAGTGAGCTATTGAAAATTAGACCTACCAGAGGAAATATTCATGTGAAATGGAAAATTAAATTTCCCTCCTATGGAGGAGAGATCAGTGACCTATTATTGAGTGGTTTTAGATGTGTATGTCATGTGGACTGGAAGCTATTGAAAGTGTTTTCTTTATGTGGATTAATAGAGGTCAGGGAACACCACACTTGACTATCAATCTCTAGCATGTGGATTGGAAGCCATTAATTATTTGTATGTTTGAGCTCATATTTTTAAACAAAATACGTTAAATCATATATATATATTTTTTAAAGGCTGTGCCTTGGCCTCTATCGTCATCTGATTCTAAATATGTCATCCTAGGACCTTCCGTCAAATGGGTATTGATGAGAGAACTCTGAATGTATTAACCAATATCCAAAGGGAAAACAAATTGAGTTGTTGTAGTGCCGGTAAGGAGTGATTTACATTGGAGGTGCTTTTTTTGGTTGCTTGTACATTTTTATTTTAGAACCTTTTTGGAAGTACACACCGGCCGTAACGGGATTAAATGAAGAAAGTTGCTCAGCAAAACTCTTTGATGATCAACTAATGTATATTGACTTAACACTTGTAGAGTTTGAATCTGAGCTTTCTGAGTGTTAGAGGTCTGGTTCAACTAGCTAGTACAAATGGTTTGCAGGAGAATTTAGCTATGCTGTTCTCTTAGAAATCTGTTGCATAAACCATTCATGGATTTACTCTTCATTTGATAGCTGTACTTGTGATGCCAATTTGACGTATGAATGTTTTGGTAACAGATTTCCCCAAAATGATCCTGAAAGACGCAAACAATGGATTATTAATATGAAGTGTAAAGGGTGGAATCCGCAACAAAACCACCGTGTGTGCTCTGTTCACTTTGAAGACAAGTATATTTGCGGGAGGGACATACGTCAACGCCTCACGCCAGACGCAGTCCCGACTATATTCGACTATCCCAAAAACTTTCAAAAGAAGGTACTTTTAATACAACCTCTGACTTTTTCCTCATTTGTTGCTCAACTCGGCCTTGATGTACTACGCAAACTGAGGTTCAATTGGCACATGTTCATTGGCGCTGAGTTGAGCAATGCTATTGCTTTGCCAGATGTACAGGGATTATTTCCTGGAGTTTTGCTCGAAGCAGACCTTTTCATATTTTCACCATATTGATCTTTACAGAGTATTACCTGGGCAGTGAAAGATGTTTCCCCGAAGGTAAGTTGTTTACTCACAAGAACATCCAATAGCTTATGCTATATGCCAGTAGCTGATGCAAAAAATAATATCAATGATACACTTCATTTTCAGGTGGCATGTGAGAACATGGAGTTCCAACTTCCACCCCTCAAGCACATAATAGAGGTAATGAAGGATGTGTAAACATTCAGTCTCTAATACAGGGTTAGGGATAGAGCCTCCAAGTTGATCATTGATTCATTGGCATGTCTTTTTCTAATGCAATTGTGACAGTCAACCTCTGGATCTAAAACCAAGAAAGGTCTGAGGAACATGTTTATAAGTGTCATTAAAACAGTACTATATATGCTCTCCCATTCTTACCCAGATCAAAGACGCATGGGAGTGGCTGGTTATAGACATCAGAGGGCCGCTACCCTTGACATTGAACGGACACCAGTACGTTCTGACCTTGACAGACTTCTACTCCAAATGGGTGGAGGCCTTCCCCCTGAGAGGTTGTAGCTCTACTGAGGTAGCACAGCATGTAGCTGAAGTCATCTCTCACTTTGGCTTCCCTTTTGGAATCCTTGTTCGACTGAAGAAGAACTTTACCAGTAAGGTGAGAGATATATTTTGTCACATCATGCTTTTGTATATACACTGTTCAAAAAAATAAAGGGAACACTTAAACAACACAATGTAACTCCAAGTCAATCACACTTCTGGGAAATCAAACTGTCCACTTAGGAAGCAACACTGATTGACAATAAATTGCACATGCTGTTGTGCAAATGGAATAGAAAACAGGTGGAAATTATAGGCAATTAGCAAGACACCCCCAATAAAGGAGTGGTTCTGCAGGTGGTGACCAGACCACTTCTCAGTTCCTATGCTTCCTGGCTGATGTTTTGGTCACTTTTGAATGCTGGCGGTGCTTTTACTCTAGTGGTAGCATGAGACGTAGTCTACAACCCACACAAGTGGCTCAGGTAGTGCAGCTCATCCAGGATGGCACATCAATGCGAGCTGTGGCAAGAAGGTTTGCTGTGTCTGTCAGCGTAGTGTCCAGAGCATGGAGGCGCCACCAGGAGACAGGCCAGTACATCAGGAGACGTGGAGGAGGCCGTAGGAGGGCAACAACCCAGCAGCAGGACCGCTACCTCCGCTTTTGTGCAAGGAGGAGCAGGAGGAGCACTGCCAGAGCCCTGCAAAATGACCTCCAGCAGGCCACAAATGTGCATGTGTCTGCTCAAACGGTCAGAAACAGACTCCATGAGGGTGGTATGTGGGCCCGACGTCCACAGGTGGGGGTTGTGCTTACAGCCCAACACCGTGCAGGATGTTTGGCATTTGCCAGAGAACACCAAGATTGGCAAATTCGCCACTGGCGCCCTGTGCTCTTCACAGATGAAAGCAGGTTCACACTGAGCACATGTGACAGACGTGACAGAGTATGGAGACACCGTGGAGAACGTTCTGCTGCCTGCAACATCCTCCAGCATGACCGGTTTGGCGGTGGGTCAGTCATGGTGTGGGGTGGCATTTCTTTGGGGGGCCGCACAGCCCTCCATGTGCTCGCCAGAGGTAGCCTGACTGCCATTAGGTACCGAGATGAGATCCTCAGACCCCTTGTGAGACCATATGCTGGTGCTGTTGGACATGGGTTCCTCCTAATGCTAGACCTCATGTGGCTGGAGTGTGTCAGCAGTTCCTGCAAGAGGGAGGCATTGATGCTATGGACTGGCCCGCCCGTTCCCCAGACCTGAAACCAATTGAGCACATCTGGGACATCGTGCCTCCAGCAACACCACGTTGCACCACAGACTGTCCAGGAGTTGGCGGATGCTTTAGTCCAGGTCTGGGAGGAGATCCCTCGGGAGACCATCCGCCACCTCATCAGGAGCATGCCCAGGCGTTGTAGGGAGGTCATACAGGCACGTGGAGGCCACACACACTACTGAGCCTCATTTTGACTTGTTTTAAGGACATTACATCAAAGTTGGATGAGCCTGTAGTGTGGTTTTCCACTTCAATTTTGAGTGTGACTCCAAATCCAGACCTCCATGGGTTGATACATTTGATTCCCATTGATAATTATTGTGTGATTTTGTTGTCAGCACATTCAACTATGTAAAGAAAAAAGTATTTAATAAGAATATTTCATTCATTCAGATCTAGGATGTGTTATTTTAGTGTTCCCTTTATTCTTTTGAGCAGTGTATATAGTGAATGTGTAACAGGTATGTGGACACCCTTTCAAATGAGTGGATTTGGCTATTTCGGGCATTCCCGTTGCTGACAGGTTTATAAAATCGAACACACAGACATGGCCTTACTGAAGAGCTCAGTGACTTTCAATGTGGCACTGTCATAAGATGCTACCTTTCCAACAAATCAGTTCGTCAAATTTCTCCCCCGCTAGAGCTTCCCCGGTCAACTGCTAGTGCTGTTATTGTGGAGTTATTGCCTTTGGAAGCAACATCAGCACAAGAACTGTTTGTCAGGAGCTTCATGAAATGGGTTTCCATGGCCAAGCGTCGGCTGGAGTGGTGTAAAGCATGAACCCTGAAGCAATTGAGATGTGTTCTCTGGAGTGACGAGTCACGGTACACCATCTGACGGACAAATCTGGATTTGGCATAGTGCCAACTGTGAAGTTTGGTGATGGAGGAGGAATAATGGTCTTGGCCTGTTTTTATGATTTATTTTTTATGGTTCTGGCTTATGGTTCTCCCTTAGTTTCCGAAGGGAAATCTTAATGCTACAGCATACAATGACGTTCTGTACGATTCTGTGCTTCCAACTTCGTGGCAACAGTTTGGGGAAGGCCCTTTCCTGTTTCAGCATGACAATGCCCCCATGCACAAAGTAAGGTCCATACAGAAATGTTTTTTTGAGATCAGTGCAAAGAACTTGACTAACCTGCACAGAGCCCTGACCTCAAACCCATCAAACACATTTGGAACGCAGATTGCAAGCCAGGCATAATCGCCCAACATCTGTCCAATACTTCACTACTGTTCTTGTGGCTGAATGGAAGCAAATTCCTGCAGAAATGTTCCAACATGAGTCCAAAGCCTTCCCAGGAGAGTGGAGGCTGTTATAGCAGCAAAGGGGGACCAACTCCATATTAATGCCCGTGATTTTGGAAGGAAATGTTTGACGAGCTGGTGTCCACATACTGTTGGTCATGTAGTGTACCTTGCAGAAGTACAACTTTGATTTTGGTTCATATGCGGTAGAGGTCAATAGGTCAGAAGCAGTTCATTAAACTAACATGAGCTGTTTCCATTTATTCATGTTTCAGATCAACGTTGCTTTGAAGAGTCTTCTGAAGCTGAGTGGGTTCTCTCTCTTATACCGTCATCGGCAAGTTGGATCACTGGATCTGACCACACAGACACTGATCAGCAGGTTTGTGTTTTAGACACATTTCTTTCTATGACTTGGCTAGTTAAAAAAGGTAAAATTATATATATATATATTTAAATATGGTGTTTAATTTCATATTTGACCATGGTGACCTTAACACCAACAGGATGGTGTCTGATCTTGTGAATGACCATCCATACAACTGGGATGTCTGCCTCCCTGCAAAGGTGTTCAGCCTGTGTTTCAAGGAGCACCCCAAGACCAAGCAGAGACCTTTCTCTCTGCTGTGCTGCAAAGGACCACAGCCGGTCACCACCCCTAG